>NC_044977.1:144039990-144340433 GCF_008728515.1 Papio anubis
AAGAATTCTTGCCATTTAGAAGTAGTGGCAGTGGTGGAGTAGTCAAGAACACCTCCATGAAGCTGATGAATGTCATAAACTTTATTTTCAGAAGAAAAATAATACACAGAAAATTTGATATTCCATTTCAAAGGATTCATCAACTCCCTAAAATCCTACTAAACTGAGCTAAGAACCTTAATGCAACACATTCAAGTGAATGATTGGTTCTGACTATGGCCAAAGTACTATGGAGGGATGGGCTATTCCCACAGTAATTCTGAACTGTCATCACAGCTGGAAAGTGTGGCCTTTAAATTTCCTCTTAATGTCCTGCCCAAGTTCACCTGAGAATTCCTTAACTTTCTGCTTTACTTTCATTTAATTCAACCTCCTGGCTAATTCCTGTGTAAACATATGTTTGACTCTACATACATGGAGAGAAACATATTGAAAATATTAAGTGTTAAAAAATGGTTTACATTAGTTACTTCCATATATGTTCACTTGAATAAGGTGAAGCATCAAGAAAACTAGTTACCAGGAGCCTTATTTATCCAAGATGAATACCTAGAGAAATTCTTTGGTATTAGTGTCAGCGTTTGCAAGAAAAAATTATCCTATTAAAATAGCCTTCATGAATAATTCAAAGAGTTCAATTTAATGGAGGAAGGGGGAGACAGAAACAGGTTATCAAATTTGTTGGAAACCCATGTTGCTGCGCAGCATTTTTTATGAGCAGTTATAATGTAGGTTATTCTTTGTTCTGTATCTACATGAAAAAGTAGATCTCAACATTTAAACACCATTGCCTTTAATTTTTTGCTTTGTAGCCATTAATGCATTTTTTCCAATATTTTTTCTCAAAAAAAAATGTGTTGAACTGTGGAGTCCAATTTTTTTTGTTTGTTTTTATAGTCGATAAGAAATGTTTGCCAATGTTGAAATAGTAGCAGACTTAAAAGGAAACAACTGGGATTACGAACTTTCTGTGTGATAAAGATGATCATGAAGGCAAGTGTTGTGTACACTGGTTATTTAACTTCTGCATTAGTCAGGATTCAGTAAAAACAAACTCAGAAGCCACTTTAGAAATGCCAATTATGAAGGATTTAGAATAGAGAATTAGAGCTTACACAACCTCAAGAAAGGCTGGAAGAGCAAATTTTCAGGAATGGAGAGAGACAGATTAAGGACAAAGAAGAATAGCAATGGGATTCAGTAGTTTACCAAGCTCAGAGAGTTTATCTTCTTCATCAAGTTTAGTGACTACTGTCCCACATGCAGAGAAGCCTGATGAATGCAGGATGTTTCAGATTCAAAACTCAATAGCCAATGGTTTTTCAGTTTCCCTATTAATCAGCAAGTGCTTTTCCTACAATGTAGATAGCATAGTATTTTTTTCTTTGGAAAAAAAAAAAAGAATATCATATTCCCTGATGTGGTTTCAGTACCTACTACGTACTATATCAACCATCTACATGTATTTTATAGAGATAAAACCATAAATGTTAATAATAATGGACCAAATAGCCACTAAGTTATATAATACTAATAATTGTAATTACCTCCTCTTTTCCCTGATTATCATCATCATCATTAGGAAAAAGACACTAAAACTTCAGTTTTGGAGGAAATTTTGTCACCTAAAGTAGCAGAGAGGGCTTTGTGTGAGAAATGGTGTTTCACCCAGTCTTGATAGGAGTTTCTCAGAGGATAGGCATAAGAGAAGAGAAAGTTGCAGGGTTTTTTGTTCGTTTGCTTTTGTTTCTGTTTTTGAGACAGGGTCTCACTCTGTCACCCAGGCTGCAGTGCAATGGTGTGATCTTGGCTCACTGCAGCCTCAAACTCTCAGGCTCAAGCTATCCTCCCACTTCACCCTCCTGAGTAGCTAAGACCACAGGCACTTGCCACCACACCCGGCTAATTTTTGTATTTTTTGTAGAAATAGGATTTTGTCATGTTGCCCAGTCTGGTTTCAAACTCCTGGCCTTAAGCAATTTGCCAGCCTCAGCCTCCCAACGTGCTGGTAATAGCAAGAGGATGCAGACAAATTCCTAGGTAGACAGGGATGGGTTCCTGTTGAAACCTGACCTTCAAGCCAAAGACAGACTGAAGTCTGAAAACAGAGCTGCCAGTTCCAGGTGCGGCTCACGACCAGAGTGAGAACTTCATCGATACCTTTTAGCCAACCTAATGGTGCTTTTTCCAGACCCACCCATGGACCAATCATCATGCACTCCCCCATTCTGGGCCCATGTTAACCCCAGACTCATCCTCACAGATGGCTACATGCTTTTGGGCCCCCTGTCCCCACACAGAGGGCTACCCACTTCGGGTCCACTCTCATGTCAAGAGCTTTTGTGTGGCTCAATAAAATTCCTCACTGCCTTGCTCACTCTGGTGTCTGCATGCCTTATTCCTCTTGGTTGTGGAACAAGAACCTGGAACCTGCTGAAACATGGGTACAGAAAGAACTGTAACATGTGCTCCTACTCACAGAGCTATGGGAGGGGAAAAAAACCACTGGGTGCCACATGCCCCCATTTGTTGAGCTGTGGGCAGCTGGAATGAATGAGCTGTAACACACTCCTGTACACCAAGCTTCAGTTGGCAGGGAGAGCTATAACATGCCCCATCCACTGAACTACAGGCCAGGGGGAGAGCTATAGCACACCTCCATTCCTGAGTGGTATGCAGTGAGTAGAGCTGTAACACGTTCCATATGTCGAGCTGTGGGCACAAAGAAGTGAAGCAGTCTGGTGCCATTCCTTCCTGACTGACTCACCAAACTACAAAAGCCACAACAGTTCTTGAGGGCTCAGACCTCAGGATTCTCCAAGCAAGAGCTGTAACACCTCTTGGGGTTTCATGGCTGCTGGCATCTCTGACTTTTTGGGTGTCACCATGTTCTTCTCACCTAGACTCTGGTGCCCAAGACAAAAACCACCATGGCATACCCAGTTTAGCCACAGGTGGGGGAGAGTCCCTGTTCAGGCATAGTTTCTGGGCTGGGGAGTGAGCCTAGTGCAGCCTACTGGGCCAAGTGGGCAGAGTGAGTCTGGCAGGCCTAAGGGAGGCCCCAACCAGAGGTCACAGCAACTGCAGACATTTCTGACTGGTAAAGTGGCACTAAAGGAATCCTGTAACATTTCTGGGGGCTTGACTGGGATCATCAGAATGGTGAGTAAATGTGGACCTACCTCTCAGATAGCACGGCTGCAAAGGACAGGCTTGCTGGGGAGGACTTTGTCAACTCCTCCATCACCCTCGGGTGTTGGGAATGTTAGATTTGTTCCAATCTAGTTTCCTTTTATGGAGGTCTAGCTGTTGTGTGGGACTAGAAGGTTCTTGGGTAAATGAGGGTATCTGTCTGAGGCTACATCTTGTTGTTGATCAAAGGCCCCTGGACTGACAGTCCCCCACAGTCCACTAGGGCGTTGGCACTAGGACCTCCAGTTTTTCCTATGGTACTTTCTTTCTTTCTTTCACAGCTGTTATGGCTTCTATCTCTTCTTTATATACAATATTAAGGGTGCTGTTGTAAACCACAAAGGTAATATAACTGGATAGAATGAACACTTGGCTCAGTCATCAGGAGGGTAATTTGGAACAATGTGGTTTCTGTCTAAGAAGCACGTAGGATATAATGATTAAGAAAATTTTCTTTCCCCTGTTGAAGGAACCTATTAGCATAGGGCAAGAGGCTATTTCCTCCAGGTACCTTCTCTCCCCTGCATTTAAGTTGTTTGCTTTTTTCCCACCATGACAGGAGTCAACACAGTCCTGAGAATACAGGGAGATTTTCCATGCAAGGGAGTAATTTTTTCCTCATGGGAGGCATCTTATTAGGACAGGTTCCCAGTTCCCAGGACTCCCTTTCTTTTTTTGTTTGAGGAGAACCTGGTTCCACAGTTTCACCTTAGCATTATTCTAATGTATTTTCCAAGCCTCATTTTGGAACTCTAAAAAGAAAACTATATCTGAGGGACCCAGAGTCAGTCAATAGTAGAAGGCTAGGGTACAACACAGGTAAGCATGACTATTCCTGATGACTAGGCCTTCCTGCTTCATTGGTGAAGAACTTGTTTGCATTCAGGGCATAGAAGAGGTCTGTGGAACACAAAGGTTGCTGACAGCAGAAGGCTAGGATACAGCATAGCTAAGTATGACTTACCCTACTAACTAGGCCTTCCCAATTCATGGGTGGAGGCTGCACACACATCCATGAGTGGCTTCCTACTGGCTGCCAGGACTTGAGGAAGGGAAGGGGGTAAGAAAAATATGACACCTTTTATTCTCCCCCTCAGATACCCCAGGTTTTTGCTGAAAGAGAGACAGGAACTAAGAGATGCCTTTTCCCCTCTCTTTCAGATGGGTAACAAACCATCTTCAGCCTGCACTCCTCAAGTGAACCTTGAATCGCTGGGACTCCTTTGACCATTACATTCTGCAGAAAAAAAAAAATGCCTTAAATTTCTTTGCATGAGGATTTGGCCAGATTGTGATTTGCAGTAAGTACAAGCCTGGTCTCTAAAGGGAAGCATTAATTTCAATACTATCCTGTAGTTGGACTTTTTCTTTAAATACCAGGGCAAATGGTCTGAGGTCCCATATGTGCAGGCTTTCTTTGCCTTGCAGGGTAATCCAAACCTTTGCTGACACTGCAGAATTGATTCAGGCCTCCTTGTGGCCATCTCAGGAGAGGCTGAAAAAGGCAATTCCAAGAGAATAGGAAAGCGAACCCCCCAGGTGCCTCCACCAGGGGAGTCAGCTCCCTCTGGTCCTGCTTCTCCTAGTGCACCCCATTCTCCCTATCAAAGTTCTCTCTCAAGCTTGTCCTATCCTAGAAGTCTTTGTTTTAGGCAACTCCCAGTCTCACTCCTATCCCTACAAGAGATGCCTGGTGAATATGGATCCATTAAGGTCCAGGTCCCCTTTTCCCTACCAGACTTAAGGGAAATTAAGGTGAATTTTTTTCAAAGATGACCCAGGCATGAATATTGACTCTTTCTAGAATTGTCTGCAAGGACATTATGTTACTTTTGAATCAAACTGCAACAGCCCTTATAATACTCAAATATTGGAGGTACAGAAACTCGACAGGGAATGGAGACTCATCCAGGATCTGTACCTCATTAATGAGGCTGTGGTTCCAATTCATTCAGTGTTTCTGAATCCCTATGTCCTGCTAAATCAAATACCTGAGGGAACTAAATGGTTAACAGTCCTGGACTTAAAGAATGTCTTTTTTCTGCATACCACTACACCCCAACTCCCAATATTTGTTTGCATTTGAAGATCCCTCCAACCAAACCACTTCGCTAACCTGGACAGTGTTAACCTCAGGGATTCCAAGATAGTCCCAAACTCTTTGGGCAGGTGCTGTCAAAAGATCTGAGTTCCTTTATCCTCAGGTTAAAATTTTACACTATGTAGATGACATTCTCCTTTGTGCTCCAACTGAGTCTCTCAGGAGGGCAGTAAGAATCTTCTTAATTTTCTGGCTAATAGAGGATATAAGGTCTCAAAATCTAAGACTCAGCTCTGTCAGGCTTCAGTCAAGCATCTAGGTCCAGTCTTGTTAGAGAGGACCAGGATACTAGGCAAAGAAAAAATTAAGCCCAGCTCCTCCTTTCCCATCCCCCAAACCCTCAAGCAACTGAGGGGATTCTTAAGCATTACAGGATTCTGCAGATTATGGATACCTTGGTACAGTGAGATAGCTCATCCCTTATATCACCTAATAAAGGAAACTCAGGCAGATAAGACTCACTCCCTAATTTGGGAACCAGAGGCTAAAAGGCCATTTGACCAATTGAAACAAGCCTTGCTTGAGGCACCAGCCCTCAGTCTTCCCACAGGGAAGATGTTCAATCTTTATGTAGCATAAAGGAAGAAAATGACCCTGGGAGTTCTAACCCAGGTCCAAGGTCCAGCCCAGAAGCCTGTCGGCTACCTGAGAAAGAAGCTTGATTTAGTAGCTAAAGAATGGCTGGCCTGCCTCTAGGCAGTTGCAGCAGTAGCCCTGGTGGTATCAGAGGCTACTAAGTTAACCATGGGTAATAACTTAAACTGTTTATGCCCCACCTAATGTGGCAGGACTGCTGTCTTCTAAGGGGAGTCTCTGACTATTGTAAAACTACATCCTGCAATATCAAGCTTTGTTATTAGAGGAATCTGCAGTCCAGTTAAGAACCTATCCCTCCCTAAACCCAGCCACCTTCCTCCCAGAGGAAGCTGTGGAATTTGAACATGACCGCAACTACATAGTAGTGCAAACTTAGGTGGTCAGAGAGGACTTCAAACTAACCCCCTTAGAGAACCCAGCCTGGACTCTCTCTATGGATGGAAGTTCTTCTGTAGAACAAGAGTTTCATAAAGCAGGGTATGCAATAATTACCCTGAATGACATTATTGAGAGCACATCTCTCTTCTCAGGCACAAGTGCTCAACTAGCTGAGCTAATTGCCATCACAAGGGTGTGTGAATTAAGCAAAGGGAAAGCAGTCAACATTTATACTGATTCTAAGTATGTTTTCCTAGTCCTCCATGCCAATGCCACTGTCTGAAAACAGACTTTCTCACAGCTAATGAGTTGCTCATTAAATGTCATCAGGAAATTAATAGACTATTATCCTCAGTCTTCTTTCCATGAGAAATGACAGTAATGCCTTTTAAACGCCACCCAAAGGGGACGGATGAAATAGCCAAGGGATATTATTTAGCAGACCAAGCAGCTAAATCAGCAGTGAGAAGGCTGCAGATTTCTGATTCACTTGAGGACCCTCTAATCTGGGAGGGCTTCGTAAGAGAAATAAAACCTCAATATTTTTCTGTGGAAATAGAATGGGCCACCTCTCAGGGATATACCTTTCAGCCCTCAATATGGCTACAATTGGAGGATGGCAAGTTTCATCTACCAGCTTCCAGGCCATGGAAAGTTCTTAAAATCTTTCACCAAGGCTTCCATCTAGGTAAGGATAAAACCTATCAAATGTCCCAAAAGTTGTTCTCAGGTAAAAATTTGCTAAAAAAGTCAAACAGGTCATTAATGCTTGTGAGACTTGACTTAAAAAATAATCCCCTCAATTAATGACTTCTCCCCACTAGAACCCAAAGAATGGGAAGCTACCTGGGGGAAGACTGGCGGATGTATTTCACCTATATGTCAAAGATACGGGGCATCCAGTATCTTCTGGTATTATTCTGGTTTACCTTCACTAACTGGGTAGTATTTCCATGTTGAACAGAGAAAGCCTCTCAGGTGATAAAAGTACTAATTAATAAGGTCATTCCTCATTTTTGAACTTGCTAAGTACCTCCAGAGTGATATGATAATAGCCCTTCATTCAAGGCAGCTGTCACCCAGGGAGTCTCAAAGACACTAGGCATATAGTGCCATCTTCATTCTGTTTGGAGACCACAATCCTCGGGAAAGGTAGAAAAGACAAATGATATTATCAAAAGGCAATGAAGAACACTGTCTCAAGAGACTCATCTCTCCTGGATTATACTTCTTCTTATGGCCCTACTATGTGTTAGAAATACCCCTTCAAAGCTGGGCTTAAGTCCCTTCAAAATGATGGATGAATGGTGTTTTCTCATCAATGATTACTTGCTAGACCAAGAAACCTCTGATGTGATTAAATATGTAATTTCTTTGGCCCATTTCCAACAGGAGCTGGAATAACTGTGTGGCCCAACCCCATGAACTAGGGCCACCTCTATTCAAATCAGGGCACTTAGTATTTGTAAATGGTCTTCCTTCCCTTTTTCCTTCTCTAGGCCTGAACTGAAAGGAACCTTACACTGTACTTCTTTCTACTCCTTCAGCATTAAAGGTCACTAGAATTGATTCTTGATCTCATTATAGTTACATAAAGGCCTGAGAAACTGATGGAATTACCTCTGTTGACCCAAAAGAGCCCCCAAAGCACCAGTGTGAAGAAATAGGAGACCTCAAGCTAAAAATAACAAAAGATAAGTGTCAATAATTAATCTTCCATGGATATTCTCTTTGTAGTCTTGCCTATGCTTGCTGTTCTTGCCTTCTTCTGTTCCTCACCATAAGGTATGTTTGCCATGGACACCTTGATCCTGAACACTCACAGGATTATCTACTCCCCTAAACAGTTATCTTTTTTCTAAAGTTTAACTGCTCTTCCCCATACAAGACTTAATTTCTTCCATCAAGGTGAAACAGTTCTGGCCACAACATTGTTTTCAGAATGATTAGTGTATTTTACTTTTTATTTCTGTTATCTTTGACACTAGGTTTTTTCATTTTAGTTCCTTTTTGAATAATAGTCATATTTGGTCCATGCATACTTAACTTCCTTGTAAGATTTGTTTCTTCTTGTCTAGAGACCATCAAACTCCAAATAGTCATGCAAATGGAGACTTGGAAAATGACTCCCTTTTACTGGGGACCCATAGATAGGCCTCTGAGAGAAATCTGACTGCCATTTTCCCAAAACAAAATCTCTTGTCAGCATGAAGCAGTTAGAGCAGTCACCCTCCCTATCCTAACAGCAGTAAGCTGTACCTGTTCAGAGGGGGGATTGATAGTGAAAGAAGACAAATTCCTAGGCAGACAGGGACAGGCCCCAGGTGAAACCTGACCTTCAAGCCAAAGACAGTCTGAAGTCTGAAAATAGAGCTGTCAGTTCTGGGTGGAGTCTACAACCAGAGTGAGAACTTCCTTGATGCCTTTTAGTCAATCAAATGGTGCTTCCTCCAGGCCCACCCATGGAACAATTAGAACACAGTCCCCCATTCTGGGTCCATAAAAACCCCAGACTCAGCCTCACAGACAGCTGCCTACTTTTGGGCCCCTTCTCACACAGAGGGCTACCCATTTTGGGTCCCCTCTAGTGTAGAGAGCTTTTCTGTCACTCAATAAAATTATTCTCTGCCTTGCTCACTCTCCTGTATCCACATACCTCATTCTTCTTGGTCACGGACAAGAACCAAGAACCCACTGAACGGTGGGTGCAAAAAGAGCTATAACACACACTCTTGCTCACTGAGCTATGGGAGTAAAAAATAAAAATTGCTGGGTGGCAGGAATGAATGAGCTGTACCTCACCCCTTGCAAACCACGCCCCATTCACAGAACTGCAGGTAGCAGGGAGAGTTGTAACACGTTACTGTCTGCCAAGGTGTGGATGGTGGACTCTCATGTTTACCTAGCTGTGGGCACAAAGAAGTGAAGCAGTGAGGAACCGTTCCCTCCTGGCTGGCTCACTGAACTACAAAAAGAGCAGCATTTCTTAGAGGCTCAGACCTCAGGACTCTCCAGGCAAGAGGTGTAATACCCCTTGGAACTCTTTGCTGATATCTCTGAGTTTTCAGGTGGCACCATGTTCCCCCCATCTAGACTCTGGTGCCCAATGTGAAAACCACCCACTACAAGCCTGGTCCAGCCAGAAGCTGGGCATGGAGTCCCTGATCAGACACAGGATGCAGGACAGGGCATGAGACCAGTGCAGCCTGCTGGGCTGACTGGCTGGAGCAAGCCTGATGGTCCAAATGAGGCCCCAGGCAGAGGTCATGGTGGCCACAGAGATTTCTGACTGGTGAAGTGGCACCAAAGGAATCCTATAACACTGGCAGTACAGGCATGAGCCACCACACCCTGCTGAATGTGGCAGTTTTTAGAGGAGCAGAAAAGAGAAAGGTTGTGAGTTGAATTTCCTAGGATGTAGAATCTGAGAAGGAGATATGTGGTCAGGAAGTTTACTATGATATGCTTTTGGAATCAATTATCTGGGGAAATAAAAAAGAAGAAGAAGAGAAGGAAACAAAAGTGGGAGAAGGTGAATCCAAGCTGAGAGGTAAGACAGTCTCACTGTGAGTCTACGAGATGCACTGCAAATGGAGCAGCCCTTTACAGATGTACCAACTGGGCCTAGAAGGCCAGACCCTTATGTCTTCACTTCCATTATTGAGTGTGGATTGTCCTGAGAAGGAGGAACAGCTTTGGGCTAGTTTTCTTTCTTTAGCTAAGGCAATCTCTGAATGGAGCTAAGATCTAAAGGCTGTTTGCCAGCAGCACTCACAGCATCTGGGAGAATAACTTCTAGGTTCCCACAAGGTGGCACAATAAGTGTCCATCACAGGAAAGATGAAACGGTCAAATATTAAAACATTTCAAGTAGAAAGAACAGTACCTCAGGGCAGACTCAGGAGTAGAAATGAGAGAGACAATGAAAAAGGAAAACCTATATGTAAAAAGGTATTTGTAGCTACAATTAGGACAGATATATCCGGGCCAAATAAGAAAGAGCATTAAAATTCAGGCTCAGGTTTTCCAAATAATGTAGCAATACACTGGGAGTTCTATCTGGATTTGAAAGAAAAAAGCCATGCATAAAGAGAATATGTATGGCAATGTTGTGTTATAGTTGGATGAAAGGAAAATATCTTGAGTCAAGTAGAAGTAGAGTGTGGATGAAACTGATGGTTGCTTTTAGATATCTATTACTAGCATCTTCTCTTTCTTTAATAACTGGTCCTCTTTTTGAAAGAGGCTTTCCGTGAAGAGAGAGGTGATCAATGAGACAGAAGCATAAGCTAGGTGATGCTTTAGGGAAAGCTCTTTAAAGTGTGACTCACTTGCCTCTCCTTCTTTTCCTTCTTGGAGCTCAGAGATGATGGCTAGAGTTCCAGGACACATTTTAGCCTATGGGGGAAAGACCAGGAAGAATTGCAAAGAGCTCAAATTGCATACTCTTGAGCCACTGAACTGATGCCAGCTGTCCTCTCCTTCCAGATTTGTCATTACATGTAAAAGATTATAATAAACCCTTAAGTGTTGAAGTCACCATAGTTGAATCTCTACTACTTGCAGTGAAACACAGTTACTAATGATAGCCAATGGTCTGACAAGAGACAGGACTGTGATTAACCTATGCCTTTGGGCAAGAGTAAAGAAAACTTCTTTGTCCTCAGGGAGCTATAATTGAGTTAGGTAAATAAGACTTCTATCTTGAAACAATAGTAAACATGATATAATAATGTATAATTAAACCCCTATTTAATTTCACACTACAGAAAATATATTATATAGGAGTTCAAAGGAGAGGAAACTCAGGACATGAGCTAACCCATAAGTAATGGATAGATTTGCATAGAGAAAGAAAATGTCAAGGAATTTAGAGAGAGTAAAACCATCAAGTTGAGAATTAAGATGACATACTTTATATAATACAATATAATTGATTTTTTTTAAGTCAGGAATATAGTTAGGCAGTTCATATAATAGGAGAAAATGATAGGAGGCTGGCAAGTCTCACAGGAAAGACTGGATTTAATACGATAGAAAGTAGGGAGCTATTGAAAATGTATCCATGCAAGTCACTTTGAAGATTTTGGGTACAGCATGAAAGAAATTGGAGAAAAGCCTTTACCTGAAGAGATTAGCCAAAAGACCACGACAGTAACCCAGAAACAAGGTGGCAAGAGTCTGAATCACACTGTACAAGTGAAAAGAGATGAGAAGGCATGGATACAAGAGATATTTCCAGATTTCAACTAGTGAGTAATCTTTACCAATGCTTAAAAAGATAAGACCGGAACCAATCATGATCAGCATCCTACCACAAACTATTACTGCTTTGGGTGAAAGGCTGTAATGGCTCTCCAGTGAACCTTGAGGACTCCATAAACCTCATGAAGAAATCCCTCCTAATAAGATGATATGCACTTCTAATGTTTAACATTTCTTTAGGCCCATCCATCAGATTTTATTGTTTTATTTAGATAAAACTGTAATTTTCTTGGTAAATGGATTGCTTATTTTTGTTGTTTCTATTTTTACCACATTTTGGTTAAGAGTACGGGCTCCACAATTGTACCACATGGGTTTGAGTCCTGCCTTTTCTGAATATCAGCTGTATGACCACGGACAAATTGCTCAAACTCTGTATGCCTCAGTTTACTCATATAAAAAAATAGAATAACACTTTTTTCATTTGAGTATTTAATAAGTTGATGCATATAAAGAATTTAAGGTGGGGTGTGGTAGCTCATGCCTGTAATCCCAACACTTTGGGAGGCTGAGGCGGGAGGATCACTTGATCCCAGGAGGATGGGACTGTGCTAAATTGTGTTTGTGCCATTGCACTCCAGCCTGGGCAACAGAGTGACCTTGTTTAAAAAATAAAATAAAATAAAATAAAATACTATAGAATACAAATGTTCAACAAACTTTAGTATTATCATTATTCTGAAATTAGCTGGTTTCTATTTGGTTCAGTAGGGGAAAAATGTGTTATTCAATAAAGAGCACTAGTATGACAAACCATATGGAATAATATTGTCTATAATAAGAAAAGAGAAAGGAAAAAAAGTCTCTTATTTCATCGTTGAAACTGTGTTTTTTGCTTAGTGAGGTGTGGTGGCACATGCCTGCACTCCCAGCTACTTGGGAGGCTGAAATCAGAGGATCACTTGAGCCCTGGAGGTTGAGGCTGCAGTGAGTCAAGAGTATGCCACTGCACTCCAGTCTGGGCAACATAGTGAGATCCTATTTCAAAAAATAAAAAATTTTAAAAATTCAAAGAAAAAAAAACCCTGTTTTCTACTTCATGTGTTGATTCTTCCAGGTTTAATGGCCTTGTTCTTTCAGGATTCTCTCTGTATCTTTGCTTGTGCTGGCCACCTCAAAGCCACGAGGGTTGCTTGGGCTCACCACTGCACGAAGGTTCAGGATATTCAACACTGAGATGTGGGAACATGAAGGGTGGACATCTCCCAATACTCCCCAACTATCTGTGCCCATTTTCTAGTCACTCATCCTTTCTCAGTCTTGATTTACCCTTCTGAAAAATGTGGGTCCAAATTCATGCAGAATCTATCTCACTACCACAAAGTTCAGAGGAACAGATATATTTGCGTGGTTTACAAAGTTTAAAGCACTGTTCAAATGGATTTTGTTTTCATCACTGACATCATCACCTCTATTGTCTACCCTTCACATACAGCAGAGTACACTTACAACAAAATCACTTCCATTCTCACAGTTTATCTAACAAAGCCTACTGTGGTGGGGGATGGGAGGCGATGGGAAGTAGCTATATGTGTGCAGGAACGCCATCTCTGTCTGAATTCCCTGAGTGCACAGTCATCTGTTCTCTGACGAACTTCTTGATAGGCTGCGTCTGTCCTTCCAAGTATGTTATTTCTTCAGCATCGGAGGCCTTCTGTTAGAGTCACACTTTCATGGAAATTTTCCATTTCTTTTTTGTTGTCATTATTTTTTTGAACTTTTATTTTGGGTTTGGGGTACATGTGAAGGTTGAGTACATAGAAAAACATGTGTCACGGAGGCTTCTTGTACACATTATTTCATCAACCAGGTATTAAGCCCACTACCCAATAGTTACCTTTTCTGCTACTCTCCCCTTCAGGTAAACCCTAGTGTCTGTTGTTTCCTTCTTTGTGTTACACGAGTTCTCATCACTTAGCACTCACTTATAAGTGAGAACGTGTGGTATTTGGTTTTCTGTTTCCATTTCATTTTCAGAAAAATTGAATCTCTCCACTAAACACCTGGACAGAGGTTTCTCCAGTACCTTGTACCAGTGTTGCATTTTGGGCAAAAGATCAAAAGATATTTTTCAGACAAGGACACAGATTTCTGGCCTCACTTGGCCCCTGTAAATGCCTGAGGCCTTCTCACTGGCCAGGAATTTTGAGGCCAGTTTTTTCATGGAGTCATTAATCCCCATCGCACTTAGCCTCAAGCTTCTCCAGTAAACTTTCTGCTGACATTTTGTCAACCTCATGCTGGTGGATGATCCCTGATGTGGTAGACTCTTTCTTCTGAGCTCTGTGAAATTCGAAATCTACTCTAAATAGCTCCTCTGCTTCCCAAGAAGCTCCCTCTACCTCCCAACTTTAACTCAACTTGCCTCCCTCCACAGGACACTACTGCCCCTTGAATGACAACTAAGTTTGGCTTATTTCTATCTATGAAGAGACTTTTATTGGTTTCAGCTGTGTCACACAGTACAGGCTGACATGTCACTTTCTTTGCTTGTATGAAGGTGGTGGTGACTTTTTCTTTGATCTTTCTGCTACAAAGACCAATGATCAATTGTATCTCTAGACAAGATGGAAAAATGTAATAATAAGAATACGGGAAAGAGAATTATCATATCAACATTGTAAGTTTCTATGCCAAATGTCTAAGAACAATCAGTACATAATAAAATATTTTACTGTGTAGCAACCGTACTTGATAAAGATTTTTTCCCACACTTTTTCTCATTCATAAACTTAAAACTGTGAGGAAGAAGGGCAGCTGTTAGTTACTACTTTTTTAAAAAGGAGATTGTAACTCAGAATGCTAATTGACATTCCTGTGGTTACTTGGTGAGAAATAAACCCTCTGTTAAGCGTCAATCATCTGACACTTGTTCAGTGCCTCTGTATACAGCTACAGGCTTTTAAAACATTAATTTTAATCATGTACATATCATATGAATATGGGATTTAAAAATGCATGTAATTTTATCGTGTTATTAATTCATTATTTGTACTTTAAGAAAATGATCTTGCACCAACTCTCTCTCATCTTACGCTTAAGTAAAATGACCTTCTAAGAATGGCTTTCTGCACAGTCGAGCCCTCTGAGCTGTCAAGCCTAGATGCTTGTTTCTCGTTTAATGGAGAGGGCTTGCATGGGTGAAATGGTTTTATCCGAATGTAAACCCTTGCCATCAATAAGTAACTGGCCTGAAGGCACAAAGTGACAGAGTAACACTTTCAAAATTAATTTCCTTAACTGACATTGCTGTTCTTTGGAGACTGGTCTCCTCTATGGGACATTGCTCCAGAAGCAAAAGTGAACATTTTTCAATATACAATTGTAGCTAGATTTCTTTAATCCCATAGGGTGAAGTAAATCTGTGTAAATGTTGTAGTTCTGTGGCTGAATCAACACAGTTTCAGAGAGGCCTATATTTTGCAAAGATAAAGAAAAAATAATTAACAACAACAACAAAAACATAGCAGACCAAATCATCTATCAGAAGATAAGCCTAAGGGAACTCATATTTTTTGAGGGTCCACAAAAATTATTTTGTCCTTATCCTCACAGTAACCTTTTGAAGCTGGCTATTATTCTTCCCATTTTTAAGATTAAAAACCTGAGGCTCAAGAATTAAGTGGCTTGAACCAGGCCATGGAAATTAAAAGCGACGGAATTCTGTTCAACTCTGAACACTGGGTTTTTCCCACTTTTCTGCATAGGTTCATGAAAAGTGTACATAGTGTCATCTTCTCCAGAGCCATCATGGGCATCAGAAGGCAAATATCTCATTTCCTGTGGGTACCATACAACCAACTCTAATTCCTAATTTTAAACAGCTTTACAATTTTAATTATAATATTTTAGACCAGTCATTGTTTTTTGTGTGTCTTAAAAGGCTGACCTATTTTGTCAATGAGCCACATGTACTTTCTTTATTTTTTGCTTATGTTTTTTAGGATACATTCTATAAACAACATTCTAATTTAGCAAAGAAAGTCTACCTTGAATTTATACTTGGTGCCAATTTATGTTGTAATATTACTGACAGTGTCACTTAATTTGCCTAGTTGCCTATGGTCTAAATGTAGGTAATTTACAAACCTTTAACAATTTTCAGCTTTGCTAAATGGTACAGAGAACTGCAATTACACTTAAAATGCACTGGCGCTCTATATGTCAGTAAAAAGCACCTACAAAGACATAATTATAATGTAATTGCCCACAAGTTCATAAAGTAAACATACATTATTAGAAGGCACTCGTCTGTTCAATTTAAGCAACATTACAGCTAACATATTGCATAAATAGGGAGCCATTTTGTGACTAGTTACTGTAATAAAAGGAGTTTAAATTAAAATGTGGTGCCTAAGTATATGTATTCTTAAGATCATTTTGGATATGTTATTGAATATCCAGTGACTTGCTTTTAACCTTTAAAAATGCATTTTAAATATTAAATTCATTTTACGGAAATATTTACAATAAATATATGTGTCAGATCTGATTGAAAATAGGTGTTACAGAAAAGCTTTTTTAAAAAGTTTTAATCCTGGGAGGAGACGCAGATTCATATTTTACACACATTTAGAAATATGATGCACATATAGGGAGATGGCCAATTATGATCTTATACTATGCAGAACACACAAATCAGTAACTTGAAACCACAAAAACATTTTTACACTTTGACTGTCTTATGATAAGTATATCACTCCTAAGCTTCAAAATTTCATCTATCACATAAAATATGCATTATTTATACCAAAGAATTCAAGCCATAAATTTTTAGAGGAAACAGGGTGTATAGCAGAGGTCCTATAACTCAGTTTGCCTTAATACATTTTCCATGACTCTTTGACTGGGTGCTCTTGATTTGAAATGCTATAGGGGAAATGGGTGGTGGAGGTGATGACTGGGGAAGGAGAGGACCACAGATTTGAAGCTTGATATTTTAGTAATATGTGTATTTGTAATTTAATATTTTTTATTCTGAAGCTTCTCAAAGACTTAGCAAACTCTTTCTCAATAGTATATTTGGCGCACTTCTATCCCTGAGTTGAGCATAAGAACAGGTAAGGAAATAAGATGCTTTATCCAGGTACATAGGATAGTTAGTTTTTAGTCAGAACAAAAGAAAACAAATAACATAAACTTTGGCAAAGTGTTAAAGGCTTTCTCAATAAGTGAGGTCTACAGTATTGCAAGATAAAGGCCCTTTTCCACATTTTTCTCCTCCATCTTCATTTTTCCAAAAGATTAAGTCAATTCCTGTGAAATAGCACCAGTCAGAACAAGAACTCTTCCACTTAGGTTAATTAGAGAAAAATAAGCAGATACTTCTATGTAGACACAATTTTTCTGCAATTTCTCTACTCGTTTTTATTCATAAATAGATGACTCAGGCGTAATAGTTGAGTATTATTAAAGTATGTAGGAATTTGAATATCAGTACTGTCTTACATACTAGAGTTCAGACCTGCAGATTTGTGCCAATATTTTGTCAGCTTTTCATGGGCTAAAAGTCATTCTCATCTTCAACAAGATATAATAAAAATAAATGTAATCCAAGAGAATTTAAAGGGATGTTTAAAAAATCATTCTGACTAAGAATACAAGAAAATAATCTTTCTTGAATTTGTTGTGAATAAACTGATAAACTTACCCCTTGGTCCAAAGTAGTGACGGAAATTTTGAGAGCTTTCTCTCTACCAGTAGAAATGTAGACAAAAGCTATCATTAGAAGTATCACTCTAAATATACATTTTTATTAGTTTCTCAGTGTTGTACGGTTTAAATAGGAAATTTGAACTTTGAGTAACTTCTAAAAACTTCCATTCCCTCTCATATTTCTCCAGCACCCTCTTTCCTAGATATCTGCCTTCACCTGGATCCAACACTTTTGATGATACATTTCCAGCCGTTGCATTCTGTATTTACATATGGAGAGGTAAGAATGTCATAATATTCTACCTAGATTAAACTGCTCATCATTTTTCTGATTTTTGCAGCCACCAGGATCCTACCCAGAGTTATGACCAATGCCCACTAGATGGCTCTGAACATGGCTTATCTCTTGATCTAGGCTACTCGGCTAGTTCAAGTCACAGGCAAATTAGTGTATGTTTGGCGTTATGATAGTCTCACTATGCAAACAGTCTATCTTCTGGTTGGGCATTTGAGTTTTGTTTCTACTTGTGATGCCTCTGCCTTACAACCATCTTTTCCATGAAGAAGACAGAATGGTAACTCAGAGCTTGCCACCATTTTGTGTAATTCCTATAGGCCAAGTATGCACTGGGGAAAGGGAAAGAAGGAAACAGGTTTTTCACTTCTGTAATGCAATTGCAACTTCTTTTTTTTCTAGTTAAAATTTAGGATAAACATTACAGCTAAAGCTTATAGCAGCTGCCTTTGTGGAATAATTTCTAGACTTCTAGGAGGAATTTTTGTTTCTATAAATACCTTGTATGTGTGAGCATATAGAATGCAAAGTCTCAGTAAGACCTGAAAATCTACAGATAGAGATTCCTTTGATTGTCTTAAGGAGTGATCGTTTTTAAGGTACAAATGGTCATAAGAGATGTAAGATTTTAAGTCTAATTAAAGGAATAGGGGGCGAAATTGAAGTTTCAACTCAAAAGCCAATATGACAGATATTGGATTCCAAATTGGGTTTTAAAAGAAAGCCTATATAAAGATTTTACAGGGAAGATTTGCCTTGTAGATGCAAGGAATACATGAGAATTTTGCATACTCCAAATGGACCACTAAGAACAAAGAATGCATATACTACTACTTTGGATCATTTTCAAAAGGAGGACCTAAAGGTTGCAATATGAAGCTGAAGGTGTATTTGGATCCTAGGGTTTGCAGAATGATTTGCAATGGGCCACTGAATATAGAACAGTCCCCATCTGGAGTCAGAGAAATTTAATGAGAGTAACCCTATTGTTAGGAACCTCAAAAGAACACTTAAATACCCACTGAGGGTTGACTTTTAACCATCTGTCAGGCCCATAGAGTGGAAAACCACCCAGCCTTATAAGAAAAGCTCTGTCTCTCACCTTTTCTCCCTCTCCTATACATGAACCTAAAATCGTCTGACAAAACAGTGATCAAATGAAGAAGTTGTTATAAAAAAAGGAAATTAATTGAATCATAATTCTTGTATGATGGTGCAGGAAAACACTAACTACAGGTTTTAACTTATGTAAAGAAAATGAAAGGTTTAACTTTGGAAGAAAATTGAAGTATTGAGTAATATCTTCTACTAGATACTAATTATTGGACTAAGTTTGTATATGATAGTGAGAACAAAATTCATGAAATCTTACTGTTTCTATCTGGGGAGATATATATTAATCTCAATGAAAAATATTTGTAAAATATGAAAATAAACTTGTACTTCAATATGTGAGAAATTGTGTTTGTTCAATATATGTATATAACAACTAGTTATCTCTTTGTGTGAATAAGTTTTTCCCAAATATTCCCAAGTTGGTTAGTTATAAGGTTGGTGGAGAATAAGGAGGGAGCATGGGAATGAGTTAGGGAAAGTTACGGAAGCAGATTACGAAGGGAGAGGAAATAGCAAAGAACATCTTATGGGCCAAAACAGAAGGAGCAGCAAGGGTAAAAGTAGCAAAGGAAGATGGTATGATTGGAACAACAATCTTTCCTTTGAGAGTACTGATGGTATAAATGTGTGAATGGAAAAAAAGAAGTGAAATGAACTAGCTACTTGAAATTCTTTATGGGGTTAAATTTGAGCTTTCCACACAGCATATAAAAGCCACAACACTCAGATAAAAATTATCTTTCACTGGAAAGACTTACAAGTTGAAAACTAAACTACTTCCTGATTTAAGCACACTATGATGTCACATTTGATTCTGCAGTAAATTCTCAAGTGGCTAATTCTTATACTGGCTGTGAAATTCATAGAAGATGAGCCATATAGAATTTTGTCTACCGAAGAAAGGTTAGAATCTGCCTCAGGGCATTATTTCATAGACATCATGTTTATACATGTTGCGATTCTTAGAAGGCCAACAACATTTTCATTAGGAATACTAAATACAAAAGAGTCTGGCAGATTGTGTACATAAGTAAAGAAAAATGAATTTCTACTTGTTCAGTTGACAAATGTTTTTATTTACCCTATAAAAATGCAATAGTATGTAAATTAGAATATATTTGCTAAAAATCCATTGCAGAACCATGTAATCCTCCCAAAAGAGTCAACAGTGAAAGCTCCTTGAGGCTAAAAGTAGTGACTGTTATTCCAGTGCTTTGGGAAGCTTGAAGCCAGGAAGTCAAGACCAGGCTGGGCAACATTGCAAGACTCCATCTTTACAAAAAATGAAATTATTAACTAGGTGTGGGGGTGTGTGTTTGCAGCTGCAGCTACTCAGGAGGCTGAAGTGGGAAGTATCCCTTAAGTCCAGGAGCTTGAGGGTGCAGTAAGCTAGGATCTTGCATTGCTTTCCCACCTGGGCAACAGAGCAGTTGTTGTCTCTGGGAAAAAAAAAAAAGAAAGCTCATTGAGAGCAAGGACTGTCTTTCTTTTTTCTTTTAATTGCTTTCTAAAGATATACTGGACATATGGTAAAATGTGCATATTTAAATAATAGTCTTTGACAAGTTTTATCATATGTATACACCCATAAAACCAATACCACTATCAAAATAATTAACTTGTCTCTCATCCTCCCAAAATTTTCTCTTGTCCTTTGGTAATTTCTCCCATCCACCCTTCCATGCCCCCATGACACACAGGCAGCAACTGATTGGCTTCCTGTTACTATAAATTAGTTTGCATTTTTAAGATTTTTATATAAATGGAACTGCTGTGGGTGCAACTCGCTGGGGCTGGTGTCGTGGTTAATAAAGGAACTTACCAAGACAGTTGTAGGTAAAAAAAAAAAAAAAAGGCAGATTTTTTAAGAGAAAGTATGAAAATACATTGCAAGGGTGCAATAGGCAGCACAGCAGAGAAGGGGCTGTCTGCTAAGAGGTGGGGGCTGGAGGGAAGTTTTATAAGGTCATGCTGGAGGGGGCTACATGCCAAGCAAGGTAGTTATGTCAGAGGTATGTATGTGATTTATCCATTTCTCAGAATAATTGTTCATTTTTTCCCCCATCTCTAGCCCTCCCCCATCAGTAGCCCTTCTTCACTTGGAGCCCCTTCATCATTGTTACTTATTGAAATAGCACATTCCTCCTCTGACAAAACAACAATGACAAATCTTTTGCATTGGGGAAGATGTCTCATCTTCCAACTACTTCCTGCTGGCCTGGACCATACAGTTGACCCTACCTAGGAGTGCTGGTCTGTCAGGAGGTCCTGTGGGTCATTGTCTCAGATTGTGGGACTTAGGATATTGGATCTTCTTGGAGGAAAGGACTCATCAGAGATGAGGAGCATGTCAAGGCAAAACTGGTGTCCAGCTGAATCCAGGAGAGATTTGTAAAGGTAGCAGGCATCACTGGGAAGAGACTTATATCCTGTTCACAGCATCATTTGAAATTGAAACTGCTAAATTACAGAAAATAAAATTTTGTTTCTTAAGCCAGTTACTGAAAAGGCCAAGAAAACCTTTTGCATTGTGACTATTTTTCCTTACTGGAAACCCATTTAGATAACCTGGAAGTGTAACTTGGTGAAAAAGTGTTTGAATTTAATTAGACACAGAATGTGGAACCAGTTTTAGAGAAAATATTATACCTTAATCATGTACAATACTCCTTTTATAAATTTCCTTCCATGAATTTTCTCATTACTTACACAGACCATCTATGACATGCTTGGATTTTCTGACTTGTCCTAGACATCTCTCTTTCTTAAACAACTAGTTATTTTACTTTAGGACAAGAACTTACCATACAAGGATCCTTTCTCATGTAAAATATCTTTGATATAACCTTCCTTTCTAAAAATAGCTCTTTACCTTTATAATCTTCTTTATGTCTCTCTTATTTCCTAGTTTCTTTTACCTTATTTTTATATATAACTTTAAAATAACCTTTGAATTAGACAAAAATTATCTTCCTTTTGTTAGGAAGTTAAAGTTTGTATTGCATGTTTCTGGGTGATTCTTGTGAAGCAGAAGCAAATAAAATTATGTACATACTGTAGAAGTTATCCCCCATCAAAACATTGCTCAGATTTATTGCTAGGCTTGTCTGAATAAGTGGAGGCTATTTTAATCCCTTGAGGTAGGACTATCTAGGTTGAAGTTATTCATTAAAGACTTAGGTAACTTTCCCAGGAGAAATAGGGCTATTAGAAGGAAAGATGAATTCAGATGTTGGGTAAATATTAAGCAGGCACCCATCTTGGAAGGCATATTTTTGCACCAAACGTGTGTGGGGTACTTAGACATTACCAGGAACTGGTGGGAGAATGGTATTTGGTTCCTTAAGTAATATAAAAGGATGTGATTTTTTTCTTTTAGAGGAGGAATGCCATTTGCCTCCATTATTAGACAGAATTTGGAGGATAGTTACTCAGAGAAGGTAATTAGTACAGAGTAGGCATCTCTTGAGACCAAAGGAAAATTTATAATCTTACTTGTTGCCTCTCGTATTACCCTTGGCTTTCTCACGTTGATGACAATGTTTGATTTGGAAGCCAGTAGAGCAGAAAGCCCCTTCAGCTCAAGGCCATCAGGGATTGGGATTCTGTCTCAGGGAGCCTTTGGTTCTCAGGGCAGTTCCGTTTCCAGTGGCTGAGCTTGTGGCAGATAAGGCTAGCTGTGTGGGGCTTTTTCCCATTTGTCCCATTGGTACAGTTTGCCTTCCAGTGTCTTTCTGAACCTGTGGCAGTTACCTGGATGAGTGCCTTTAGGGAAAGCTGGAGCAAACTGGACATTTGTGAAGCAGCCAGCAATTGAGCCTGCCTCTGGCCCTTTTGTTTTTCTTTCTCCTTAGCCCTATCAATTTTTCTCAAGGCTTCTAACTGAAGGAAAAGTCCACTGAGCAACTTTGAGATGCACTTTCCAAAGAGACATCTCACCTGTTGGAAAGTACCTTACTCTAGATGAGCAGAGGTTGAGAGACCCCTGGTCAGTTCAGGTACAAAGTATGCTGGGTGCTCAATCCAGGTATGAGGGGAAAAGTCTGAGGGAAGACTCATCATCCTCATGCTGTTTGGGATCACCTGGCTTAAGACACCCAGAGCAGGATGGCTGGCTGTCTTTATGGGAGAGTTAGAGTGAGAAAAGGGGGTTCTGAGTCCTCCAAAACGTGTGTAGGTTTGCCCTGATTAAGCTTTCACTGCCAATTGCACTACACCTAGGGACTGGGGACTTTTGACTAGAAAGAATAGGAGAGAGCCTTTCTCCCTTCCAGGCAAGGCAGCCAAACTTTTTCACCCCCTGGCCTTCAAGCTACACTAGCAAGTGGCCCTGGCCAGTTGCCAACAATTGCTAAAGGGGTACTAGAGTTTGTCTACTGGAAAACTAAAAATGAAAGCAAATTCTGAACTCTCACTCAATGCGGCAGTGGTCGTCAGACATCTTTCCACCGGAGCCTTCTGGTCCACCAAGGAGTGGCCTGTACCTTTATTTGTCTTCAGGTTCGGATGCTGTCCACTTACAGGTTGGAGTTGGAGGAGACCAAAGTGGGCAAGAGGTCCCCTAGCAGGCCACCAAAATGTTACCAATGCTACTAGCTGGGCCTGGTCTCATCAGTGGTAAAAAATTCACTAGGTCAGTTTTAGGTAAAGAAAGACAGATTTATTAGAGAAAGTATGAAAATATGTTGCAAGGGTGATATGGTTAGGCTTTGTGTCCTCACGTAAATCTCATCTTGAATTATAATCTCCAGGTGTTGAGGAAGACACCTAAACCCTCTGACTGAATCATGGGGGTAGTTTGCCCATGCTGTTCTTGTGATAGTGAGTGAGTTCTCACAAGATCTGATGGTTTCATAAGCATCTGGCATTTCCCCTGCTCACTCTTCTCTCCCCTGCCACCATGTGAAGAAGGTGTTTGCTTCCCCTTCATCTTCTGCCATGATTGTAAGTTTCCTGATGCTTCCCCAGCCATGTGGAACTGTGAGTCAATTAAACCTCTTTCCTTTATGCGTTACCCAGTCTCAGTTATTTCTTTATAGCAATGTGAGAACAGACTAATACACAGAGTGCGATAGACAGCATAGCAGAGAAGGACCCGTCTGCCAAGAGGTGGGGGCTGGAGGAAAGTTTTATAGGGTTGTGCTGGAGGAGGTTAATGTAGAACAAGTTTATGCTGCTGGGACTATGTGCAGAGCAAAGTGGTTGTGCCAGTTGTTTGTGATTAGCCATTTCTCAGAACAACTGTTCATTGTTCTTCCCCACTTGGGGCCCTCCCCAACCTGGGACCCTCCTCCACCTGGGACCCTTTCCTCACTGTTGCTTGCTTATCAGGATTCCACAGGAACCGAACAGTATTTCCTGTTTTTAATTATTTTGAAACTCATCCATGTTGATGATATCAACAGTTCATTCCTTTTTATTACTATAAAATATTTCACTGCATGGATAAGCCCCAACTTGTTTATCCTTTCACCTGTATTTTTGTTGTTATTGTTGTTGTTTTCCTTTTAGAGACAAAATTCCTCTCTGTCACGCAAGCTGGAGTGCAGTGGTGTGATCATAGCTCGTTATTGCCTCAAACTCCTATGCTCCAGTGATTTTCCCACCTCAGCCTTCCAAATAGCCTCACACCACATTGTCACCTGCCAAGCTCTTTTACCTGTTGGTGGACACTCCTTTTTTCCCAGTGTGTGGTTACTCCAGGAAAAGCTGATACGAATATTCATGTACAAGTCTTTGTATTCACACATGTTTTCATTGGGTAGGAGGTAAATACATGTGAATGGAATGGTTGGGTCGTATAGCAGATGTATGTTTAAGCTTTTAAGAAATTTCCAAGATGTGGTTGGCACATAGTGGTTGTGTCATTTTATATGCCTGTTAGCAGTGAATGAGAGTTCCAGTTTCTCCACACCTACACCAATACATGGTGTGATTATACCTTTAATTTTAAACATGCTGGTGAATGTACATGTAATGTTATTTTATTGAGGTGCTAACATAGTGACACAAGTGGAAAATTCCATACATGACCTCATGCACATAAACTTTGTTTTATGCAAAAAAATTATTTAAAATATTGTATAAAATTACACTCTAGCTATGTGTATAAGATGTATATGAAACAAATGTGTTTTGTCAGGTGCAGTGGCTCATGCCTCTAACGCCAGCATTTTGAGAGGCCAAGAGGAAAAGGTTGCTTGAGGACAGGAGTTTGAGACCAGCCTGGTCAACATGAGACTCTGTCTCTACAATTAATAATAATAATAATAATAATAATAAATTTTCTAGGCATGATAGCAGATGCCTGTAATCCTGGATACTCAGGAGGCTGAGGTTGCACCATTGAACTCCAGCCTAGGTAACAGAGTAAAGCTCTATCTCTAAGAAAAATAAATAAGTAAATAATAAAAATAAATGTATTTCACATTTAGACTTGGGTCTCATCTAAGGCACCTTATTATGCATATGCAAATATCCAAAATCTGAAAACACTTTAAATGCAAAACACCTTTGGTCCCAAGTATTTCAGATAAGAGATACTCAACTTGTACTCTGTTTTCTTCTCCTAGATGTTTTACAATTTTAGATTATACATTTAGGTCAGGTCTGTTAGTAATTTTGAGTTAAACTTTCCATATTATATAAAATGAATTTGAGTTCTATTTTTATTTATGGAAATTTGATTGTTTCAGCTTAGTTAAAAGTTAATCCTTTCTCTACTGAATTGCTTTTGCACCACCAATTGACCATGCATGCATGGGGATATTTTGGACTCTCTCTTTTGTTCCATTTATATATTCGTCTACTTTAATGTTGACATAAAAGCTTAATTTCTGTAGCTTTATAACAAGCCTCAAAATCAGGTAGTGTTAGTACTTCAACTTTACTTTTTTTTAAACAGTTGCTTTGCCTATTCTAATTTTTTTCCACTTATATATGAATTTTAGTATCAGCTTGTCAAGTTCTTCAAGATATTCATGCTGGGATTTTTCATTGATATTGTATTAAATCTAGATATGGAAAAGAGTAACTTGTTAACTACTGAGTATTCTGCTTCATAAACATAACTTTTCATTTATTTAAGCTATCTTTAATTACAATTAGCAATAATTTGTGGCTTTCAGTAAACATAGGTTTGTTGAGGTTTTTGTTAGATTTATTCCTGAGTATTTTGTTTGTTTGTTTGTTTGAGATGGAGTCTCACTCTGTCCCCCAGGGTGGAGTGCAGTGGGGCGATCTCGGCTCACTGCAAGTGCCACCTCCTGGGTTCACGCCATTCTCCTGCCTCAGCTTCCCAAGTAGCTGGGACTACAGGCGCCCACCACTACGCATGGCTAATTATTTGTATTTTTAGTAGAGACGGGGTTTCACCGTGTCAGCCAGGATGGTCTTGATCTCCTGACCCGATGATCCACCCACTTCGGCCTCCTAAAGTGCTGAGATTACAGGCGTGAGCCCTGCGCCTGGCCATATTCCTGAGTACTTTTTGATGCTATTGTAAATGACATATTCTTTCTATCTCAACTTTTGTTGGTAGTATGCGGAAGTTAAATTAATTTTTATATCTGTCTTGTATCTTTTAACCTTGCTATACTAATTTATTACTTCCAGTAACTTTTATTATAGATTCGATTAGAGTTTCTACACAGATGATCATACAATATATGAATAATGACAGTTTTGTTCTTTCTATTCCAACCTGGGTACTTTTTATTTTTTTTCTTGACTTATTGCCATGGGTCAAGTACAATTGTAAAGAAAATTGGTAAAAGTGGACATGCTTGACTTGTTCTTTATTTTAGGCAAAAAGCATTTGACCTTTCACCATTAAGTATAATGTTAAATGTAGGTTTTTGTGTAGATTTTCTTTATCAGGTTGAGGAATTTTCTTCTGAAGTAGTTTGGATGTTTGTCCTCTCAAAATCTCATGTTGAAATGTGATCCCCAATGTTGGAGGTGAGGCCTACTGGAAATGGTTTGGGCCATGGGGACAGATTCCACATAGATGACTTGGTGCCATCCCCTGGGTGATGGGTGAATAATCACTCTATTAGTTCACACAAGAACTAGTTGTTGAAAAGAGGCTGGCACCTCCTTTTCTCTCTCATGCCCTCTCTCTTTCTGTGTGATACTCCTGCTCTCTCTTCACTTTCCACCATGAATGATAGCTTCCTGAGGCCTCGCCAGACACTGAGAAGATGCTGGTTTCATGCTTGTACAGCCTGCAGAACCATGAGCCAAAAAACAAACAAACAAACAAACAGACAAACAAAAAAAACCCACTTTACTATATAAGTTACTCAGTCTCAGATATTCCTTTATAGCAATGGAAATTGGATTAATATAGAAAATTGGTACCAGGAGTTTGGTATGGCTATAAAGATACTTGAAAATATGGAAGCATCTTCAGAACTAGGTAGCAGGCAGAGGTTGGAAGAGTTTGAATGGGTCAGAAGAAAATAGGAAGATGAGAGAAAGTTTGGAACTTCTTAGAGGCTGGTTAAATGGTTATGTCCAAAATGCTGATAGAAATATGGACAATGAAGGCTAGGCTTATGTAGTCTCAGACGGAAATGAGGAAGTTATGGGAAAATGAAGTAAAGGTCACCTTGTTATGCCTTAGCAAAAACCTTGGCTACATTGTATTCATGCCCTAGAGATTTGCGGAAAGTTGAACTTAAGATTGATGACCTAGAGTATCTGGTGGAAGAAATTTCTAAGCAACAAAGTGTTTAAGAGATAACATGGTTGCCTCTAACAGCCCTCAACAGATATGGGACCAAAGGAATGACTTAAGTTGGAACATATAATTAAAAGAGAAGCAGTGCATAGCAATTTAAAACAATTGCAGCCATCCTGTGTGCAGAGAAGGACAAAGGCATCATCAGCAGAAGAATACAAATGGGCTGCGGAACTAAGACCTTCCAGAGAAACTTGCATGACTGAAAGAAAGCCAGGTGCTAATATCCAAGACAAAGGAGAAAAGTCTTCAAAGACATTTCAGAAGCCTCTGGGACAATCCCTGCCATCATGGGCCCAGAGACTTAGGAAGAAAGAATAGGCCGGCCCTAGGATGCCACTGGCCTGTGCTACTTCAAGAATCTGCTCCCTGCGTCTGGACTGCCCCAGCTCCAGCTGTGACTCAAAGGGCCCAAAGTATAGCTTGTACTGCCACTTTGGAGAGCTCAAGCCACCATAAGCCTTGGTGGCTTCCATGTAGTATTAAGCCTGCAGGTGCACAGAATGCAAGAGTAAAGGAGGCTTGACAGCTTCCACATCGATTTCAGAAGATGTTTGGGAAAGCCTAAGTGCCTAAGGAGAAGCTTGCCATAGGAGCGGAGACCTAACAAAGAGCTTCTACTAGAACAGTGCTGAGGGGAAATGTGAGGCTGGAGCCTTCTCACAGAGACCTCAGTAGGGCACTGCCTAGTGGAGCTATGGGAATGGGGCTGTCGCCTTCCAGACCCTAGAATGGTAGAGACACCTGCAACTTGCACCCTTAGCCTGGAAACAATGTGATTCCAATCCTTGAGAGCAGCCACATGGGTTGCACCCAGAAAAGAAATGGAAGTGAAGGTGCTCAAAGTCTTGGGAGCCCAGCCCTGGCACCAGTGTGCCCAGGATGCAGAGCATGGAGATAAGGATTATGCCAAAGCTTTAAGGTTTAACGTCTTCCCTGCTGGGTTTTGGACTTGTGTGGGGCTTATTTCCCCTCTCTTTTGGCTGATTTCTTCCTTTTGGAATGGGAATGCTTACCCAATGCCTGTACTACCATTGTATCTCAGAAGTAAATAACTTAAGTTTGATTTTACATGTTCATAGTTGAGGACTCATAGTTCCTTGAGTCTCAAATGAGGCTTTGGACTTTGGGCTTCTGAGTTGATACCAGAATGAGTTGAGACTTTTGGGAACTATGGGGAAGGAATAATTACATTTTGCAATGTGAGAACATGAGATTTGGGGGGCCAGGGACAGAATGGTATAGTTTGGATGTTTGTCTCTTCCAAATCTCAGGCTGAAATGTGATCCCCAATGTTGGAGATGGGGGCTAGTGGAAGGGGTTTGAGTCATGAGGGTGGATTCCTCATGAATGGCTTGTAAATTCTCTCTCTCTTACTTCACAGAAGAACTAATTGTTTAAAAGAGCCTGGTACCTCAATCTCTCTCTCTTGCCCCCTCTCTTGCTGTGTGAAATTCCTGCTTCCCCTTCGCCTCCCACCATGAGTAATAGCTTCCTGAGGCTTCATTAGACACCATGCAGATGCAGGTTTCGTGCTTGTACAACCTGCAGAATCATGAGCCAAATAAACCTCTTTTCTCTGTAAATTGCCCAGTCTCAGGTATTCCTTTATAGCAATGCAAAATGAACTACTACATCTTTAATTTCTGCTTTGCTGGAAGTCTTTATTTTTAATATGGAATAAATGTTGCATTATGTCAAATACTTTTTGTGTGCCTATTAAGATGATTATATAGTTTTCTTATGGTTTTGTCTGTTAATATAGTGAAATATATTGATTGAATTTTGAATCTTCAACCATTTCTTGAATAAATCCCAATTGGTGTGGTATAGTAAGTCTTTTTATACATTGTTGAATTCCATTTCCTTGTATTAAGATTTTTTAAAATCTCTATCAATAAAGGATATTGTAAGTACTTTTTTTCGTATAAATGTTTTACTAGTTCTAGTGCCAGAGAAATGTCAGTCTCATAAAACGAGTAGGGAAATGTTCCCTCCTCTTCAATTTTCTAGAAGAGTTGTGTATAATTGATGTTATTTCTTCCTAAAATGTTTGGAAAACTTTCCAGTGAATCCATCTGGTCTTAGAGTTTTCTTTGTAAACAGGTTTAACTGTAATCAATTTCTACAATTTTAAAAACTGATATAAGGCTATCAGGTTATTTACTTTTTGAGTGATCCTTGATAGTTTTATAGCTTCTCTTTCAAGGAAGGCATTTATTTAATCTAAATTGTCAAACTTATTGGCTAAGGTTGTTCATAATATTCTCTTATTATCATTTTAATATCTTTAGAATCTTTGATAAGGTCTCCACTTTCATTCTTGATATTGTTAATTTGCATCTTCTCTCCTTTTTGGGGATGCAGACTAGTTGGAGGATTGATAAATTTTATTATCTAAGAAAAGCAGTTTTTTGTTTTATTTATTATCTCCATTGATTGTTATCAATTTCATTGATTTCCTCTTTGATCTATATTTTTCATTTCTTGTGCTTTTTTTTTGGTTTCATCTGATCTTTTTCTATTTTACAAGGTAGAAGTCGAGGTTATTGATTTGAGAGATTTCTTATTTTTGATAATAGGTGTTTAGTACTATAAATCTACATTTAGCTTCACTGCAATATTTTGATATACTGTGTTTTCATTTTAATTCAGTTCAACATTTTTCTAATTTTTTGGTTGTGTAATTTATTTTAAAGTATGCTCTTTAGTTTCTACATGTTTGGGAGTTTTTCCAGATATCTTCCTATTACTGATGTATAATTTAGTTCCATTCAGAAGGAGAGCATACTTTGTACAACTTAAATCTACCTTGGGAAATGTTTCACTTGTATTTAAAAGATATATTAGTGTTTTAGGGGTAGGAGTGGAGTGTTGTATTAGTGTCAATTAAGTTAAGCTGATCGATAGTGTTTTTCATGTTTTCTATATCCTACATAATTTTCTGTCTACTTACTTCATGTATCTGGAGCTCCACTATTAGATACATTAACGTTTTGGATTGTTACGTCCTCGTGAAGAACTGATCCTTTTGTCAGTATGAAAGTTTCTCTTTATCCCTGGTAATATTATTTGCTCTAAAATGTACTTGTTTGATCTTAATATAATTACTCTAGTTTTATTTTTATTACTTTTAGCAGGGTATATCTTTTAGCATCTTTTTAATTTATAATTTATTTGTGTTTAGTGTTTAGAGTAACTTTCTTATAGGCAATACATAGTTGTATCTTGCTCTTTTAACATAATCTGACAATCTCTGCCCTTTAATGTGGAGATTATTGATAAAATTACTATTTTCTTTTCATGCTATGTGTTCTTTAATTTTTCTGCCTTTGTTGAGGGAGCTTCCTTTTTATTATTTTTATGATTCCTATATATGTCTTTCATTAGTTCATTAGCTATAACTTTGTTATTTAGTAGTAACTTTAGGGTTTGTAGTATACATCTTTAAATTATTATGGTACATTTTCAAGTGATATAATACCATTTTATGTATTATATGAGAACCTTGCAACAGTATTTCTCCATTTCTTCCCTTGTGGACTTTGCACTACTGTAATAAGTACTGCTTCTACATATGTTATAAGTCTGGAAATACTTTATTATGTTTTCCTTAAAGTTATTATTTAAATTTTTTTTTTTTTTTTTGGAGACAGGGCCTTGCTCTATTGCCCAGGATGGAGTGCAGTGATGCCATCGCAGCTCACTGAAGCTTAACCTCCCAGGATTCTCCTACCTCAGCCTCTCAAGTAGCTGGAATTACACGCAAAAGTCACCAAACCAGGTAACTTTTGTAGTTTTTGTAAAGACAGATTTCACTGTGTTGCCCTGGCTGGTCTCCAACTCCTGGGCTCAAGTGATCTGCGAGCCTTGGGCTCCCAAAGTGTTGGGATTACAGACATAAGCCACTGAGCCCAGCCACTTGCCACTTAAAGTTATCTTTAAAATAATTTAAATAATGATAAAAAGTATTTATATTTACCCATGTAGTTACCATTTTGGCACTCTCAGTTTCTGTTTTTTTGTTTGTTTGTTTTCATTTGTTTGTTTTGAGACATAGTCTCACTCTGTCACTCTCTGATACCCAGGTTAAAGTGCAGAGGTGCAATCATAGCTCACTACCTCAGCCTCTGGAATATCTGGGACTACAGGAGTGTGCCACTATGCCTGGCTTATTTATTTATTTATTTATATATTTTTGTAGAGACAGGGTGTCACTATGTTGCCAAGGCTGGTCTTGAACTTCTGGGCTCAAGCGATCCTCCCACCTTAGCCTCTCAAAGTGCTGGGATTTACAAAGATGAGCTACCATGCCCAGCCAGATTCATATTTCTATCTGGTATGATTTTCCTTCTGCCTAACATATTTCCTTTAACATTTCTTGTAGTGCAGGTTTTCTGGAGAGGGTCTCTTTCAGCTTTAGTATGTCTTATAGAATCTTTATCTCAGCTTGGTGTAGTTTGTTTCATTTTTTGATACATAATGTTTGCCAAACAGTGTTTTAAACAACTTTGGGCATTTAACAATGACATTTTAAATATTTAAAATATTTTTTATTAGGGTAATAAATATAAGATAAAATTTCCTATCTTAGCTATTTTTAAGTTAAATTTGAATTAATTGAATTAACAATGTTATACAACTATCACCACTATTTATTTCCAATTTTTTTTTATCACAGCAAATGGAAACCTTTTACCCAGTGAGCAGTAACTCTCCAAGGCTCTTCTTCTCAGCCTCTGGTAATTTTCAATCTACTTCTAACTGTATGAATTTTCCTATTCTAGATATTTCATATAAATCGAACTAAATAATATTTGTTCTTTTGTGTCTGACTTATTTCACTCATCATAATGTTTTCAAGTTTCATCCATGTTATAGCAGGTACCAGAATTCTACTCATTTTTATGACTGAATAATATTCCACTGTATATATATTACACATTTTGTTGAGCCATTAATTTGTTCAAGGAGACTTGGGTTGTTTTCACATTTTGGCTGTGTTGAATAATGCCGCTATTAACATTGCTGCACAAGTATCTGTTTGAGTCCCAGTTTCCAATTATATTATAATTATAATATTTCCCAGTTATTTGGGGTGTATACCCACCAGTGGAATATCTGGGTCTTGGTAAATATGTTTAACTTTTTGAGATACCACTAAACTCAACTTTATTTTTGAAAGATAGTTTAGGCAAAGATTCTAAGTCCACAATTTTGTTTTCTTTGTGTTTTTCCTTTCAGCAGGTTAAAGATGTTTCTCCATTGTTTTCTGCCTTACATTGTTGCAAGTTAAAACAATGTAAGACAGAAAACAATGGAAAAGCATCTACTGTCATATCTGTCTTTGTTCCTTTGTATATCATGTGTCTTTTTACTCTCTGCTTTTAAAATTTTCTTGTTATTGCTAGTTTTAAGCAATTTGGTTATAATGTAGTTTCTTTTAGTTTTCTTCTTGTTTCTTGTATTTAAGGTTCGTTGGTCTTTTTGGACTTATGTGTTTACAGTTTTCATCAAATTTGGAAAAATTTCTGCCGTTAATGTCTCTATTTTTTTCTGCTTTTCTTTCCCTCTCCTTTCCTTCAAGCACTTAATTTATATGTATATTAGGACTCTTGAAGTTACTTCTCACCAACTTTTTAAAATGTTTTATTGTTCTGTTTTTTTCTTTTTGTGCTTCATTTTTGAGTCGTTTTTGCGGTTATGTCTTCAAGTTCAATATTTTCCTCTGTAATGTCTAATCCTATTCAATGTAGATTTCATCTCTGACATTATGGTTTTTATCTCTAGGAGATCAATTGAGATATTTTTTATTTCTTCAATCTCTCCACATAACCATTTAAATCCACTAATTTGAATATATAGAATTCAGTTATAATAATTGATTTAATGTTTTTATCTACGAATTCTACTCTCTGTGTCAATTCTGCATTAATTTTAATTTATTGATTTTTCTCCTGAGTATGGGTCATATCTGCTTCTTCCATACCTGATAATTTTTATTATTTGCCAGACATTGTAAATATTACCCTTTTGTTAAGATTGATTCCGAGAAGTGGTCAAGTTAGTTTCATTCTTGCAGGTTTTCTTTGAACTTTAATGGGCAACACCAGAACAGTGTTAAGTTTAGGGCTAAGTTTAGGCTCACAATTGAAGCTAAACTCTTCTCAATACTCTGCCTATTTCCCTGTGAATTTTGAGTTTTCCACCCATAATTCTGATAGGCATGGACATCATTTCCATTTCTCTGTTATCTCTGAGAATTGTTTCCTCCAATTCTTTGGGGTAATTCTTTCCCTCACCTCAGGTCATTTCTTTACATACAAGCACTGATCAGTATTCAGTCAAATCCTCAGGAAGGGCCTCAGCAGATATCTGGAGCTCCCTCTATGTACAGCTCTCTTCTCACCTAAGGTAGCTTTGAAATTCCTGGACTCCCAGCAAGCTCTTGTGAAGTCAAGGAGAGTCCCAACTCCCTCTGTGTTCCCCCTTTCCACACTGCAATCTGGAAGAATTTTCTAGATAGCAAGTCGTGATGCTCGACTTACTTGTTTTTCATTTCTCAGAGACAAGTTACTGTTCCCTGTTGTCCAATATCCAATGTTTTGAAAACATTTTTATGTATATATTGTCCAGTTTTTGGTTATTTTGGGTGAAATGGTAAATCCAATTCCTGCTATCCTATCCTCACTAGAAACAGAAATCAGACACATTTTTTTTCCTGTTTCGAACTTTACAAAAATTACCTCTTGAATGATTGTGTATGGAAGAAAAACACATACAATTAGAACATTTTAATAAATCCCACTATATAAATGATGACTAGCATTTTAATTAAAAATGCAAAAAAAGTTTAGAAAATGCACATGTGTCAAGTAATCAGAGTTAGATTTGAATTAAGAAACCACCAACTCTAATGCAACTGGACTTTTAAAAATAATTCAGTTTAAAGTGTAAATAACTTTACTGAAGTTTAATGTGTACTCTAACACTTCTTTTCCATGTGGTTAGTCTTCAGATTTCTGCCTCAATTTTTACTTAAGTAGATGATTTACTACTTTCAGAGTTAATCCATTCATTGTTGGATGAGCTTCAATTGCTCAACTATTTCTCAACAACCATTTTTTGAGCATCTAGGATTGATCAAGCACTATCCTAAGCACTATCTATACAAAAATAAATATAATGTTCTTTATTCCCTTAAGGGGCTCACACTGTAATTCAGGAGCCAGACATGAACAAATCATAACAGTGCAACTGTTAAGTCTTATGGTCAAGACTGCCTCAGAGTATGCAGGTCTTTTAAGGCACAGAGGCCTAAAGAACATGGCACATTGAAAATATTACAAACAGCTTGATTGATTCAATAAAAGGCATGTGGAAGAACAGGAAAAGATGAGATTGAAAAGGGAGAGATGATTCAAATAAAAAAGGATCCTGAATATCATACAAAAGAATTTAGGCCTTATAATGGACAAAATAAAGGACCCTTGAAGGTTTTTTAAGTAAAGGTGTGCTATACTCTCTACATTAATCACTCTGGAGTAAGTATGATATGGATCAGCAGGAGTCAGCAAATTATAGTTCACAGGCCAAATCCAACCCACAGCTTGCTTTTGTGTAAATAAATTGTTGTCCAAGTACAGCCACACTTATTGTTTACATATTGTTTATGGCTGCTTTCCTCCTACAAAGACAGAGTTGAGTAGTTGCAACAGAGACCATATGCCCTGTAAAGCTAAAAGTGTTTACTATTGAATCCTTTACAGAGTAGGTTTGCCAACCCTTAGATCAGAGTGACACAAGAATGGTTTCAAAAAGTAATTAGAAAGGTTCTGACAATAATTCTAGTAAGCCAGTATAAGAGCCTGACATTTAACACAGTTTCTCAAATGTTTAGCATCATTCGACCACAATTTTCACCATTTCCTTCAGCACTAAATCAAAGTCAGAAGGCATTATGTTAACCACCAACTGTCTGTGTGAATAAAGCAGTATGTGGGCAAAGCAGTGTGTGGATTGGCAGTACCATTTTAATTCATTCAGCAATACCTTTCCCAATGCACACATTGCTTGTGTTCACTCAGAAATGAGCCTGGAGCATTTTCTCCGATCTACAACATGGCTCATAAAATAAGTATGCTTCTCCTGTAATTTAGGTCTTCAAAGATTAATATGATAGTAACTCATTGAGTGTATAATTTCTTGAACATATATTGAGTAGATTCTCACTTTTTAACTAGAGATTTCATCCAAATATAAGTAAAAAATCTCTTTTCTTGCCCACACAATGTATTTCTCTTCTTATTGTGTGCTATTGATAAACAAAACCAAGAAAAAAAAGTCATTCGATAAAAGGGTTTTGCCAACAGCTTGCCTTGTTAGCTTCTGAGCATAGTATTTGTCTCTTTGCAGATGGTTTTATATGCTTCTGACAATGTGTGACTTGCAAATGGTTTTGCTCTACGGAAAATAGTAAATTTTGGTCATCTTCTATTTTAGCAGAACAGTTCATCAATGTCATACTGAAAATCATAATTTTCTGATTGTTCTGAAAAAAATCTGATTATTTTACAAGTGAGGTTATTGTGATTTTTGAAAATGGCATTAAAGTCTTCATAGCTTTGTGTTGCTATTAGATCATACTTTATAACAGACAATATTCTGAAGATCAGGATGGCCCCTAGTTGGTCAAATAAAACCAAGTTTTCTGATATTACATGTCACAATTTGCAGTCCCAGTTTTCTTCAAAGACATGATGATGTTATCTCTTATTCGAACACATATAAATTTACATTTTATAGTTTCATTGGAGAATTGTTCAATATCTAAAACTATGACATTATTTTGAATACAATCACTTAATTTTCAAGACTTTGGCTCTTCAATGGACCACTTTTGAGTCATTAGAAATTAAAGTTTTTTTAAAGGGAACTAACAACCTAATAATTATATAAAACATACAGATTTAATGCATGTAAAATATAATATACAGTGATATAAAAAAATACCTAATGTAAGCTGTCATACAGCTGAGATAAACTGCTAAGAACATTCTTGACGTGTAACCCAACCTATAATAAAGATTATAAGCAAGTCCCAAGATTTTTATAATAATAATAATTAGTTTTTCAAAATCCAAATTTCTAACACTTGCATGAAAAAAAGTATAAATTCTTCTTTCCAAACTGACAAAGTCTCTGTGTACTACTTGATTAATTGATCATTCTTTGAGAATCACAGTCATAAATATATAAAATATTTACAGCAATATATAAAAACTATATAAAATCTTATTCAACTCTGGCTAAACTACCATGTATTTCAAAACTAAGTGAGAAAATGTATGCATACAAATTGCACTTTGTGAACTATAATAAAAACTTTAATGTAAGAATTAAGATTAAATAAATCAAGAGTTATTAATCCTCCATAGCATTGTTTATATATCTGTTTTCTGTTCTATTCTACAGAGGATTTAAAGAAACCTATGAAAATATCTTTGATACTAAATAATGATATAAATAAGTAAATGAATCTGATTTAAGGGAAAATATGATTAAGAAAAAATAATCTATGAGGAGAATTTTCATGCAAAAATGCATGCTAAGCATTCCTGTAGAAGTAAGACAATCGGACCATGCATTTGGCTCAAATTTTCTCAGAGCTAAAGCAAAATCATGACATCATTTATCTGCAAAAATAGTTACCAACTCATTCACTATCCAAATGAGGATGTCAGACACCCATCTCTTATTGAAGTCCCACAGATAGAAATTTCCTCACATGTTTTCCTGCAGTAGTTGAGCCATTTTTATATTCATTCATTGCATTATACAACATTACATTTATAAACAATAAATGCTGAATGGTCATTCACCTTTTACTAGCTTAATGTGCTAATTTTTAAATTTATGACTCAAATTTAGGTCATTTTAAGTTAAATCCCACAAATACATATATAATAAAATATTATCTTGATAAAAATTACCTATATTTGGTGGTCTGGTGGGACAGATATTTGGAAGTATACAGACTTTTTTTCTCATTTGGAATCACATCCCATTATAGGGAAAGTAGGACTAGTTCTCTTCTAGTGTACAAATACGCAATATTTCTATAGAATGGTAGCTATGCCTTAATACTTCATTATTAAGAATAAATTATAGCAAAATAAAATTCTGCAAAAGATATGGTTCTTATTTTTGAGAACTCAGTTGTATTAAAATAGTCTTTCAATCAAAAATTGATTATTGTAAATAATGATTTTTATAGCCAGGCCTCAAGAATTACCTGTGTTTTTGATCTTATCTACTTCATTATTACTTTTAAGTCCACATTAAAAGAAATATACATTAAAAGAAACATACATTAAAAAACACACATTAAGCTTTTAACACATGGTGCTTCACTTTAAAAGCAGGTATAAGAAGTATTCACTGGCTTCCAATAGATAATCATTTGGTTGATCACAGAATACATAGATACTTAACAAATTAATTTTAGTAAGGTAGAAATAAATGAGTGGAATGGACATGGTAATCATTTAATCTCTAAGTTAGAGCTGCCACTGATTGGTTCTATCACAAACTAAAAACAATAGATGCAATAAAAGTCTATTTATCTTACCCTTTGAATGACTTCTATATTAAAATAGAAATGCTGGAACTAAAGATGTCACATACAAACAGATAGTGTCATTACAGCATTGTGCCTGGCAGTTCAAAGGTGAGGGAACATTCCTAATACAGGAGAAACTCTACCTCAGAGAGTAACACAGAGTTATGATATTTAGAAGTTCTAGTGCAAAACCTTACCATAATGCTTAAAGCATCTCTTGCTTCTGTAACTATCTGCTGTATATATAACTTGTAACTTCGAGAAGGTGCAATAGGATGTTAATAATTAAACAAGTATATCATTAAATTCTGAACATATCTGAATAGACCTTTATAGGTGTGCTATGTTTTTATATTAAGAACAAGAAGCAGTATGTTAGTAATTAAGTAAATATTATAGTAAGTATAGCTTATTCTTGAAGCTTATCACTCCCCAGGGAACAGATATTTAATTTGTGGTCATGATAATAACAACCTAATGAACTTCACATCTTTCAGGAGAGCTTAATAAACTTCAAAGAAGACAAAACAAGAATGTATGAGTAAAAGTACATCCTTAGCCTTTCATTAGGCAAAATGAGCATGAGTCCTGGCCCAGCATGGCTTCCAAAGTTAGCATTCCCAACTACAAAGCAAATGTATGCAGAGAAATGTACAACAAAAGACACAGCTTTTAAAGCTCCAGTTGAATTTCCACAAATGTTTCTTACAAAAGCCACCATTCTCTATGTTAACAAAAAGTTGTGGATCCGTTCTTCACTAAATCCTCTTTTCTTGCATAATCCACCTTGTGCACTTTAGCTTGAGTGTGTTTTATCTGATCTAATCCTGGGCTCATTCACTCTCAGATAGAAGCAACAGGATTATTTCACACTTAAACGAAGTCCAATCTTTATGTGATCCCTAAGAGGACACCTGGCTGATACAGAATTTAAGCTAAAGATTAACCAGGTGCTTGAGGAACATAATTATTTCAAATATAATAACAGTTTATGATAGAAAGAATTACTGTCAGACTATAAAAATTTGTTTTAAAATGCACACATTAAGACATATATGTTATTATACATTTTTTGCGTGTAAAGCTTATATACCTACACACACAAGAGTATTCATTTCAAGAAAGGACTCCACATTGTATTCAGAATTTTATAACCCACAGAAAGTGTTCACATTTTCATTCATGTCTTTCTTTCATATTCAGCATATCCACAGCTTATAATGGCTTGAGGAGGGCCAGGCTTTGTGGCTTAGCAAATGAGTCCTTGATTTTTTTCTTTTAATGCAGTGGATAAGAAAGCCCAATAGAAAAATTTCTAAACCCCCATGAAGCTAGAAAACATGGATTAGTATGAGGTAAGTCTATCTTCTTCAGCTTGGCTCTGCAGGATCATTACATTTTTAAAAAGTGTGTAGGCACATGCATTTGCTGTGTGCATATATATTTTACATTTGTTGACTGTATATACACACACGTATTTCCTAGGGGTTGTAGATGCTAGATTATCATTACTGATAAGACAGTCTTACTTCACTTTAATGCACTTTAATACAGTCACAGGCTCAAATTCACTGTAATACAGCTTTCTGATTCCAGAGTTTGCTAATGTCTCGATATTTTGTTTTAAAAAGTTAAAGCCAGATAAGGCTATAGAAGTATTCTTTTGGCTGTAAAGTGTGTATAAAAATCTATGGAATTGCTATTTCTTTTCCAATTGAAACTTGCATAGATATTTTAAGAAGAGGAAAGGTTCACAGATATTTAAGAAAATTGGAATGCCATTGTATATGTCTTGCGGTGTACCTCCTGGTTTTTACATCTGGAATCACAGAAATGTAATATGAATAATATGTGAGAGAGATTGAAGAGCAAAATAGTATTCATGTTTTGCTGGATATTTTAGCACATCAAAATTTGTTGAAAAAAATTAACCATCTACAAAACAGAAAAGTCGAGCCATATAGAAATAATGTAGATCATGATACTATCTCCCTAAGTATTACTTAGCAAAGTCACATTTTTCATTGATAAAAATTTCTTCATGTACCTGAGACTCAGTTTCTTTAACTGCAGAATGGGGGAACTGGGCCAATTATCAATTCCCCTTTCACTCTAAAATTACTCTCAAATAAAAAAATCCCTATAAGTTTTGAATTAAAAATACATTCCAGGTATTTATACTTTTAGTTATTAGAGTGATATATCAGTTAATGAATCTCCTAGCAGCAAATACATTTTATGCTAGTTAAAAGTGCTGTTAAAATAACTTGATAAATCTTTAGGAGCTGTGTTTCTGTGAACATTTAGCTCAGCAGCCTTGTTTCCGCAAAACTGTGTGTGAGTGGATATGGAAGATTATAAAAAATAGCAGTGGCATCTTCAAGAAAAATGTGCAAGCTCAGGTAGTTTACCAGATTATTAAAAATTGCATTACATGATATTAAGTACTATATTACTTACAATGAAATTATAAGTGTCACCTTAAAATTATAATTGAATATTTTATAAGAAAAAAATGAAAACTGAAGGCTAAGTTTATGATACTAACACCTATTCAGCTTAATCTTTCCAGTTTTGAATCAAATCATTAATCTCATCCTTTGGAAATATATTGGCAAAATCATAAAATTATTTTGCTTTTCAAATAGTTGTGTCATGTTGAAACACCAAAGAGGAGAAATAAAAGGATAGAATGAGACATGTGCAAAATTAATTTTCAATCATAAAGTAAGTTATGGTCACATTCTCATCAAACATGGCCACTTATCACTTACCACTGAGTTTGGCCAGGCCTCTTCACTCTTATTAGTCAATAAACTAGGAAACACATCTCTTAAATAAAATTGAAAATAAGATAAAGAGTTGTCTGCAATGTAGTACATCCTGGTCACAGGTAACTTAGATGTTCATTGATGAAATGGAGGAAAGAATGGAAATTAATGTTAGATGTGTGAAAAGTACTATTAAAATACAAGATGATCTTAGAATGAAATTTTTTTTTAAATGTGGGAAGAACAGTGAGACTGAGGGAAAGTTGTCTATATCATCTAAATACATATTAGTTAAACATAATTGGTTAGAATACAGTTGGAATAATCAGTGTCCCAAATAAAGAAGGTACTTTGTGTATATATATACATAACGATGACACTGACAACTGGTAGATGTCAGGATAATAATAGCCAAACATTTGTTTACTAATTATTATTTCCTTAATACTAGTTCAAAAACTATACACACATTATTGCATGAATCCCCAGACCACCCCAATGAGGAATGAAAGTGCTATTTGTCTCTCTATTTTACAGATGAGAAAACTAAGACTAAGAGAGGGTAGGTAATTTGCCTTATGTTAACTCTAAATCATTCTCACACTTCATTCATTAGATTATGCATTATTTCCAATAATCCTTTTCTGCCTTTCTCTTCCAGGCAGGAATATCTCTTTTCTACACAAAGCCACCTGAGCCCGTTTAAAATGTAACTTTTGCCATGGAAGAATTCTACCAACACTTCTGTCATCATTTAAACTACCCATTAAATACCTTTTCTATTTTTTATACTATTTTTTGTACTATTTTTTGTTACTTTGTGTGTGCGTGTGTTATTTACTTATTTTCTTAATATCATAACAAAACAAAATTAAACAAAAAAATTGGGTTTTACCAGTGTTGCCATCCAAAATATAGAATACCCAGTTTAACTTGAATTTCATATAAACAAAATTATTTAGCTGGATATCCCATCTTTTGTTTGCCAATCTAGCAAACTTAGTTTTTGCAATCAGCAATGTGTTGGTTCCTAATGCTGCTGTAATAAATTACTACAAACTTAGTGTCTTAAAACAATACAAATTTGTTCTCTTTCAGTTCTGGTACTCAGAAATCTAAAATGAAGATGTTGGCAGGCTATATTCCTTCTGGGGACTTCAGGAGACAATTATCTCCTTGCCTTTTCTGGATTCTAGTGGTTACCTGCTTTCCTAGGTTCATGGTTCCTATTTCAATCTTCAAAGCCAATGGCCTAGCACCTTCCCTCCTCCATGACCTCTTCTGTCTCTTTTATAAATGTTCTTGGGATATCATTGAGCTCACACAAATAGTTGAGGACAATCCCATCTTTAAGACCCTTAATTTAATCACATCTGCAAAGTTCCTTTTGAGTGTAAGGTAGCATAGTCACAGGTTCTGGGAATTAAGACTTTCACATTTTTGGGGGGCCAAGATTCTGTCTACCACGAGTAGTTTCTTAAACTTGCTGAAATACCTCATCCATTTTTTGCTGTTATTTCTTGTATTCCATCCTTCCTCCTGAGTTTACTTTCCTTCGGGCAGAATTAGACACTTCTGTAGGTCTTTTTATAATGGTCTGTGAGTAGTAAATTTTCTTAGTCTATGTGACTCAGAAAATGTATCATTGTTGATTATTGACTTATAGTTGGTATATGGTAATACTATGATCATACTCTCTGGACATAAACTCTACCCTTAGCCACTCTTGGGATGGGTTGGAATCAAACATGACCAATTAGAGCATTGTATTTCCTGATTAGTCAGGTGTCCTGTCAGTTCCAAAAAAGATGTGGTGAAACTTTTCATGGGAATATGGAAAGAGACAAATTCTAGGAGGATTTATTTGTTCATTTATTTTTTAGAGACATATTCTCACTCTGTTGCCCAGAGTGGCTGGAGTACAGTGGTGTGATCATAGCTCACTGCAAACTTGAACTCCTGGGCTCAAGCGATTCTCTTGGCTCAGCATCCTGAGTGACTAAGACTAGAGGCAGTACCACTACACCTGGGTAAGTTTTTAATTTGTAGAGATGAGGTCTCACTATGTTGGGCAGGCTGGTCTTGAACTCATTTCCTCAAGTGATCCTCCCTCCTTGGCCTCCCAAAGCTTTGGGGTTATAGGCCTGTGCCAGGCCCCTAGGGGGATTTAAACCAAAGATGACTGCCATCTTAAGGAGAGAAGCTAGCTGATAATTGAGCCAATACTCCAGAGAGCAGGGTAGAAATGTGAAAAGAAACATTGTTTGTGACTCTTTTTGTGCCCCCAGATCAAGCTATGTGTGAAGCCAGGTCTTTCCCGCAGACTTTTAAATTATGTGATCCAATCCATTTCCTTCTTTGTTTAATCCTGTTAAACAAAGAAGCCATTCTTGGGATGGCACAATTTGCCTCTAACTTTCTGATCATTTGAAATTAAAAGAAACCTATAAACATACTAAAATTATTATTTATATCCTGATGATTTTTGTTACATTTTATAATAACCATATGCTAATTTTAAGTGAAAGAAAAAAGTAAAGTCTATAGCTGACATACCTATTAATATTGATTCACAAGCCCCTAGCACTAATTTCACTCCTCCTATGGTTACAGTTCTAAAAAGATTAAATTACAGACAAAAGAAATTTTTAAAATAGAAATGACCAAGATTCTGTTAGGCAATACCATATAGGTCATCATGATGTTTGCCAATTTGGCCTCCATTTGCCCCTAGAAATGATTCTGCAACATACTCCTCGGGTTATTCAATCCCAGCCAAGAAATCTGTGGAAGAGGAAAAACAAACAAATAAACAAAACAGCAAAAGAACTTTCTGATTATTGTGTGACTAGCTTCATAAGCTTGGAAGTCTATGAATTTCCTGGTCTTCCTTTTGCCCCATTCCTCACATAGCTCATGTTAATGTCTAGGGACAGTCTGTGAATGAATGTAAAGAGAAAGACTAGATATTCATTGTCAATTGGCTCAGTCACTCATGGGATAAGAAATACTTCAAAATTTATATTTCACTGTTAAAAACCACTCCAAACTTTGTAAAAAAAAATATTATCAGACTTGTACCATGTAAACCAAACACTTTAGGAGAAGGTTTGATATTTAGCGGGGATACAAGAGGGTTGGATGTTTGCTCTGATTGAATAGATGTCTATTCTGATTGTTCAGTGGCCATGACACACTGAATGTTTAATGTTTGCAGTGTCACACTTGAGTGGAGGCAAGCAACCACATAGACCATGGCTTCTGCGAGGTTCTATTCTCAGCCATTAACTAAATATTCTGACTGACATGATCGTGTCAACAGCCATTTCAGCATCCCTATCATATTTAATTAGGATTCAATGAGGTTTTGGAAAAACATGGAAGGAAAACACACGAATGTTAAAGATTATATGAATACACACACAAACACATATACATGTGTATAAATATATAATCACATACACGTATATATAAAAGTTTATATATTTTATGTATGGATGATATGTACTATATATGCACATAAGTATACATCTATATTAACATACAAATATACATTTATCTTACTTTATCTTCTAAAGCAAGATTGCTTTCACAGAAAAAAAGAAACACAATTATAAAAAGATTGAAAATAAATTTGCAAAGACACTGCAATGTACATATCTTAGCATTAACAACATGTAATACAGAAAAGGAGAATTCCATATTTTGTTAACTTACAGAGCCCAGTACACCCAGGACATACTTAATTAAGAAGTCTCTAAGCTGCAGGTTTATTAAACGAGCATACTAATGAGGGTAAATCCTTTACTTTTAAATAAAATTTAGGAATCCCGCCCTGCTGTTACTTACAGTTATGATTGTTTGCTCATCAGAAACCTACAATTTACAGTTCCCATTTGTCGACTGGATATCTTTTTCTGAACCCGAAATATTCCATTAACACATATATATTAAACATCAATATATAGATTTGTAAGCATAATTTTTCTTACTATAATTTATAAAAGTTCATCACAGGAAATTTTACAAATATAAAACTCTTAAAACATACACATAATCTCACCTGTCAGGGAGCATAACAATTATATTTGCATATCCTCATTGTCTCATATAGACATAGATATATATGTATATTCATATTATATAAACACATTCATTTGTATACATATGTATATATATACAAACACACACTATTTTGATAGATGTCAACATATTTGCTCTATTAAATTTGAAAGAGAAAAAATATTTTGTCTTTGGAGACAGACAATTCTTTTGTTTGGTTCAACTCTCAATGAACCTCTTTGTATGTACAGATAAAAATCTTACTATGGGCCAGGCATGGTGGTTCATGCTCATAATCCTAGTATTTTAGGAGGCTGAGGCAGGAAAAGAGTTTGAGCCCAGGAGTTTGTAACCAGCTTGGACAATATGGCAAAATCCCATCTCTGTGAATAATAATAATCATCATCATAAATCAGCCAAATGTGGTGGTGCATGCCTGTGGTCCCAGCTACTTGGGAGGTGAGGTGGGAGGATCACTTAAGTCCGAGCGGTTGAGGCTGCAGTGAGCTGTGTTTGTGCCACTGCACTACAGCCTGAGTGACAGAGTGAGATGCTATCTCAAAAAAGAAAAAAAGAAACAAAAAAATCTCACTATGAATGGAAGATTTGAGATTATGAGGAGCTATAATTTTCTGTATAATAATGTTGAAATCTTTCTTTCCTGGGGTCATCATTGTATCTCAGACTATAATAAGATTACAATAATGGAGAGGTGGGCCAGAGGCTTGAGACAAATTTGAAACATATTTTGATTTTATCCTACCTTTGAAAGATACTTTTTATGGCCTACTAAACATTCTTCTTCCTTCTCTTCAGTAAAACAACTTGAAATTTATGTAGAAAGGCACATGGCCTGCAGTTAAAGGGGTCATTTCAAATAAGTTCTGACCAATGAGGTGTAAGCAGGCAAGTTGCACAGCCCTACCAAAGAAAATCTTCATCCAAAGGAATGAGTAGGCCTTTTTCTCCATCCTTCTGTGTGGACTAGGAAAGTGGCCACTGGAGTTTAAATATCCAACTTGGAACCATAAGGGAGCATATTTAAAATAGCAGAGGAGCAAAACACGACCTCTGAGTCCCCATTCCAGTTCTGAAAAGCTGCATCCTGAATGTTTTTGCATGAGAGAAATGAACTATACCTTGATTAATTAATTAGTTATTTGGGAGTTTACTGTTAGAGCGGAATTTATTTTATAACTGATGAATTCTCACTGGGATAGAGAAAATTGGAGAGAGATTATCTACGGGCAAAGACAGTTTGGTTAGAGAGACGTAGTTTGACTGCTGACAAATGACAGATTAAGGAGATAGCATCTTTTGAGAAAGGTTTTAGTGTTAGTCTCTAAAAGTTGTGCTCAGTGCTGTGGTCTGAGTGTTTGCCTTCCCACTGCCCCACACCAATTCATGCTTTGAAACCTGATCCCTAATGCCACAGTATTAGGAAGTGGGATCTTTGGGAAGTGATTAGGTCCTAAGGATGGAGCAGTCATGAATAGAATTAGTGCCTTTATAAACGAGGCCTGAGGAGGCTTGTTTACCTCTTTCACCATGTGAAGACATAGCAGACAGCACGATCTGTGATGAGTGGGCCCTCATTAGAACTTGTCAGCTTCCAGAATTACGAGAAATAAGTGTTTGCTGTTTACAAAGCACCCAGTTTATGGTATTTTTGTTATAGCAGCCCAAACAGACTAAGAAACCCAGTTCCTAATTTGAAGTTTTTGTTTTTCACATTGTAATTTCCTTTTGTTATGCCAAGATTTCACTGAGGTTTAGGCAAATGGTATATTCTTGTGTTTTGGAAAATTAAGAAATATTCTGTTTATACCTATACCTGGAGAAGCTATTGTAAAGAAACAAGATTATTTATAATAACTGCTGGAGTGATCCAAAGTGAGCTGACTGGCTGACTTGACAAGCGATGACCAGGATGGATCTGTAGAATGTGAACCCTCTCCCCTGGTATTCCCAGAAACAATTATTTTCAGTGGGAAATTCCATAAAATCCTGGGCTTCGTAGCATAGAATGACTTGATTGCTAGTGGAAAATGTTACAAAATGACCATTCTCATGGATAAAAATATTGAGGATGTTGGATTATTAATACACACCCATATAGCCCATAGGATAATGTCTTAGTCTGTTTGTGCCACTGTAACAGAATACCACAGTTGGATAATTCATGAAGAACATACATTTATTTTCCCACAGTTCTTCAGGTCTGAAGTCCAAGATTAAGGCACTAGCAGATTTTGTGTCTGGTGAAGGCTACTTTCTGCTTCCATGATGGTGTTTTGTACACTTTGCCCTCTGGAGGGGAGGAACACTGTGCCCTCACATGGCAAAAGGCTGAAGTACAAAAAGAGATGAACTCACTCTATCACGCTTTCTTAGAACTATGACTAATCCCATTCACGAAGGTGGAGCCCTCATGCCTTAATTACCTCCCAAATGCCATACCTTCTAACACTGCTGCATTAAGGATTAAATTTCAACATGCATTCTGGAGGCAACAAAAAAATTTTAACCACAGAAGATGGATTTGAAGCATTATCATTATTATTATTTTATTGTAGTATTGTCTTTAAATACTTACATTTATTTTTAAAAGAGTTGATACTTTTCACTGAAGATTAATTTAATAAAATAAATATCTAGAACCAGAAATAGCATTTGACTCAGCAATCCCATTACTGGGTATATACCAAAAGGAATAGAAATGATTCTATTATAAAGATGCATGCCCATGTATGTTTATTGCAACACTGTTCACAATAGTAAAGACATGAAACCAACCCAAATGTCCATCAATGATAGACTGAAAAAAAAAAATGTAGTACATATACACCGTGGAATACTACACAGCCACAAAAAGGAATGATATCATGTTTTTTTGCAGGGATATAGATGAAGCTGGAAGCCATCATTCTCAGCAAACTAACGCAGGAATAAAAAAACAAAACTTCATGTTCTCACTCATAAGTGGGATTTAAGCAATGAGAACACACAGACAAAGGGAGGGGAACAACACACACCAGGGCCTGTTGGGGAGTGGGGGGCATTGAGGAGAGGGAGAGCATCAGGACAAGTAGCTAATACATGCAGGGCTTAAAACCTAGGTGACAGGTTGATAGGTGCAGCAAACCACCATGACATATGTATAACTATGTAACAAACCTGCAGATTCTGCATATGTATCCCAGAATTTAAAGTAAAACAAAAACAAACAAACAAAAAAACTGTAAATTCTACATGTGTTTTCAGGGAATGCATCAGTTTCTTCAACAATACATAATGATATTGAAATTTAAAAAATTCAGAATTTTTGGAACAGCTGCAAATGAACCTAGGAGGGGTAAAAGCCAAGGACATATTCACTGACAATTCTATGAAGGCTTTCAACTAAAGTAGGCAATGCTTAGTAGGCATATAATGCCTGAAAGTGGAAATCAGTCGATGGCTAAGATAATCAAAAAAGAGAATTAGAAACTGTGTTAAGAAAGAATAAAATGAAAATCTGACCTATGTTTAGAGGTGTGTGGTTTAAATGTAGTGCCTTCCAAATTCAGGTGTTTCCAATGTGATATTATACTAAAGAGGTAGATGTTTTAAGGGCTTAGATTAGGCCAGAAGTGCTTCTCTTTCATGAACAGGATGAAGGACTTATAAAAGAGACTTTACTAAGCATTTGACTTCTCTTGCCTTACCAGATTCACCGCAGTAGGATGCACAAGAAGGCTCAAAAGATAACAAATGTTGGTGCCTTGATTTTGCACTTCCCAACCTTCAAAACTGTGAGAAATATTCCTGTTCTTTTCAAGTTACTCAGCCTCAGGTGTTCTGGTGTAGCAGCACAAGTGGACTAAGATAAGAAGTCACTTGAGAAGTCAAAACAAACAAACAAAAAATCATTTTTATTCTTCAGAAAGCCTTAGAACAGATCAATAATATTTTCTTCAAAATAGCAAAACCAGCATTTGATAAAGCTAAAGAACTTTTGTGAATAATGTTTTGTATAGAAAATATTCCTCTGGTTAAGAGGGTTCAAGAAGCAGCTAGTGTGTGCTTCTCTCCCAGTAAGGAAATGAAGTGGTGAGTAAATACTGACTTTTCAAGTGAATCATCTGAGAAATCATGTCAGCATCCTTTAAGTGAGTGGGGAGACACATGGAGAACAGAGAAGAGTGAAAGTAAACAGCAGCCCACCTGGGACCAGTGCAAAGCCAGGAGAAGCTCCCTGAGATGGGGAAAGGGGGAGAGAATAAGAGTCCCCAGGGGATCCACATTTCCCACAGAGACCTGTGTAATATTGGGAAAGGGAGAACCTCCCTGACTCCTTGGTCCCCAGGCCTCCAAATTGATAAAGGGAGTCAACCAGAGTTTTTGCAGAGGTACCACTCAAGACTGGAAGGAACTCCACAGGCCTTGGATCCACGAGCAGCTCAGCATAAGCTGTCATGACACCAACAGAGGCTGTGGTCAAGGTTCTGGGGAACAGTCAGACTGCTTCACTTCTTGCCAGACAAGGGTTGGCTCCTTTCTCTAGCACAGTGGTGCCACCACTGCCTGAACTATGCAGCCAGGCATAACTCTGTGTTACCCCAGGAAACACATGGATGGTGATCTGTGCTATTCCTCCCACATTTGCTGCTCTTAGCTAGGCAAGACTCACCAGCATGGGTGCAGCCCAAGTAGGGGAGAAACCTGCACTCTCTGAATACTGAGAGGGGTGAGATACCTGGATTCATGAGCTGGCAGGGGAGCAGGGCATACCTCCCTCCACAGAGTTGGTCCAAGAAGGGTGTGGCCTGTCTACCAGCTATAACCTCTGCCTAAGGGAACCCTGTGGGTGTGAAATACCTAACAAAAGAAAGACAGGTGCAGTGCCAGTGATTGGAGGAGTCTCTCCTAAGACGCAGGAGAACTGGTGAGAGGATCATCTCTCTCCACCTGACCACAGAGCACTACTGAGAACATGCTGAAATACAAAAGAGCCACACAACTAAGTAAAGTCTATCTGCCAGTCATCACTCTTAATTTCCATCTAATGAATTCCAGCCAAAATTACAACACCCAAAATATTTTGCCAGCATACAGCACCTGTGAAACTTAAGGCAAAAAATCAGCCACAAATTAAAATCTTGTACAGAACTTAGCCATTTGAAAGCACCTGGAAATGAAGTCAACTGACTATACTCATCTTACATCACAGTTAAAAGAACACTAGCCCTCTCAGATGAGAAAGAATCAGTGCAATAATTCTGGCCATCCAAAAGGCCAGAATGGCTCCTTACCTCCAAACACACACACCAGCCCCCACAAGCAATGATTTTTAACCAGACTGAAATGACAGACATAGAATTCAGAATCTGGATAGTAAGAAGTGTTTCAAGATCCAGGAGAAAGTTGAAACCCAATTCAAGGAACCCAGTAAAATGATGCAAGAGTTGAAAGATAAAATAGCCATTTTAAGAAAGAACCAAAACGAACTCCTAGAAAGAAGAATTTGCTACAAAAATTTCATAATGCAGTCAGAAACATTAACAGCAAAATAAACCGAGCCAAAGAGAGAGACTTAGAGCTCAAAGACCAGTTCTTCAAATCACCTCAGCAGTCAGACAGAATATTAAAAAAGAATTTCAAAAAATGAACAAAACCTTCAAGAAATATGAAATTACGTTAAGAGACCAAATCTATAACTTATTGGCATTCCTGAGAGGGAAAGAAAGAGAGTAAACAACTTGGAAAACATATTTGAGGACATAATCCATGAAAACTTTCCCAATCTTGCTCTAGAGGTGGACATGCAAACTCTAGAAACACAGAGAACCCCTGTGAGACACTCCACAAGATGACCATCCCCAAGGCACATAGCCATTAGATTCACCAAGGTCAACAGAAAGAAAAACTCTTAATTGCAGCTAGAGAAAAAGGTCAAGTCACTTAAAAAGGGAACCTCATCAGGCTAGCAGGAGACTTCTCTGCAAAATCCTTACAAGCCCAAAGAGATTGGGGGCCTGTTTTCAGAATCCTCAAAGCAAAGAAATACGTCTATCCAAGGAAGTGAATGATCTCTCCAAAGAGAACTACAAAACATTGCTGAAAGAAATCACAGATGATACAAGTAAATAGAAAAACATTTCATGCTCACAGATTGGAGGAATCAATGTTGTTAAAATTGCCATACTTCTCAAAGCAATTTACAGATCCAATGTGATCCCCACTAAAACATCAGTGCCATTTTCTTTTACATAAGAAGAAAAAACTATTCTAAAATTCATATGGAACCAAAAAAGAGTCCAAATAGCTAATGGAATCTTAAACAAAAAGAACAAAGCGAGAGGCATCACATTACTTGACTTCAAACAATAATAGTATAAGGCCACAGTAATCAAAACAGCCCAGTACTCATAGAAAAACAGAACACATAGCCCATTGGGATGTAGTAGAGCAGCCAGAAATAAAGCAGCACACCTACAAAAAAAAATCTGATTTTCAACAAAGTCAACAAAAATAAGCAATGGAGAAAGGACTCCCTGTTCAATAAATGGTGCTAGGATGAGTGGCTAGCCATAGACAGGAGAATAAAACTGTACTCCTACATTTCACTATATATATAAAAGCAATTCAATATGGATTAAAAATTTGAGTGTAAGACCTCAAGCTATAAAAATATTAGAAGAAAACTAAGAAATACCCTTCTTGACATTGACTTTGGCAAATAATTTATGGCTAATTTCCCAAAAACAACTGCAAAAGAAACAAAAATTGATATGTGGGACCTAGTAAAACTGAAGAGCCTCTGCACAGCAAAAGAAATTATCAACAAAGTAAACAGACAGCCTACAGAATGGAAAAAAATTCATAAACTATGCACCTGGCAAACATCTAATATTCAGGATCTACAAGGAACTCAATAAAATAAAGAAGCAAAAACCAAATAATCCAATTAAATAATGGACAAATGACATGAAAAGATACTTCTCAAAAGAAGGCATGCAAATGGACAACAACCATGACAAAATGGTCAGTATCACTACTTGTCTGAGAAATGAAAATCAAAGCCACGATGAGATACCATGTCACACCAATCAGAATGGTGATTATTAAAAAGTCAAAAATCAACAGATGCTGGTGAGGCTGCAGACAAAAGGGAACACTTATGTACTGTTAGTGGGAATATAAATCAGTTCAGCCACTGTGGAAAGCAGTGTGGAGATGCCCAAAAGAACTTAAAACAGAACTATCATTCGACCCAGCAATCCCACTACTGGGTACACACCAAAGGAAAATAAATCATTCTACCAAAAAGACATATGCACTTGTATGTTCTTGTATTTTCATTACAATGCTATTCACAATAGCAGAGACATGAAATCAACCTGCCCATCAATGGTGGATTAGATAAAGAAAGTGTGTTACATATACATCATGTAATACTATGTAGCTATAAAAAAGAATGAAATCATATCCTCTGCAGCAACATGAATGAAGCTGGAGGTCATTATCCTAAGCCAATTAACACAAGAACAGGAAACCAAATACTGTATGTTCTCACTTATAAGTGGGAGTTAAACACTGAATACACATGGACATAAAAATGTGTAGACATTGGGAGCTACTAGAGGGGGAAGGAAGGGGGAGGGGTATGGACTGAAAAACCATTGAGTACTATGCTCACTACATGAATGATGGGACCATTTGTATCCCAAACCTCAACACCACACAACATACCCACATAACAAACCTGTACCCCCCTGAATACTAAATAAATAATGAATAAAACGTGGTATATTTATGTAATATTTAAAAATTCCTTTGAAGTAATATTTCTTAATGTTTCATTTTGTCAACATTATTTTAATTAGTCCATAGACTTCCCTTTTACCAAATAATTTATTTCAAATGCCTGTTTTGTGTTACATTTATTAAATTTAAACAAATAAATGTTATTTATTTCTAGCAATTTGGCAACAATGCAGGCAAAAATACTTATTTGTCAATTTTTGAAAGAATTTGTTTTTTAGACAGACATCTTTTCAAAATGATTGTCTAGAGGAAAGAAGAGAGAAACAATTTGTCTATTCAGAATTCTAAGCTGTTTAAACTTTGTTAAGCTTTCTCTAAGACGGAAAGAAAGAGAGAAAAAAGAGAGAGGAAGAGAGAAAGAGTGATAAGAGAAAGCATGAGGGAGAGAAAAAGGAAGAGGAAAGAAGAAAGGAAGGAAGGAATAAAGGAAGGAAGGAAGGAAGGAATGAAGGAAGGAAGGAAGTTAGGGAGGGACAGAGGAAAGGAGAGGTGAGGGGAGGGAAGGGAAAAGAAGGAAGGAAAGAGAGGAAGTTGCTTATAAATGTCAAGTCTTGTCATCAAGAAGAAAAACAAAATATCCTAACAAGAAAAACGTTTCACTCTTTCAAGACCGGTATCTGGAGATTATAGATGTTCATTGCTACTGGGCTGGTCATCAGACATTGCTTCTAGGCCTTTGGTTGGGAGAACAAATATTTACATTACATATACATCTTTTTAAAACTAAGATACCTGGAAAGTTGCAGTTCTAATTCAAGACTAGAGAGTTGTACTTCATCTCTTCTATATAAGAACATTATCCCCTGTCTTCCCCACTAGGAGTTCTGGTTGTCAAGGACACTGGATATAGTAGAATTAGAGTATTCTATGTCTATTGTTTTATACCAACTACTTTATATCATTTTAGACATAGAATAGTCTCAGAATCACAATACAAACCTACTAATGCAAAATATGATTATTGAATAGTTAAAAGAATTTTGTGCATGCTCTCCCCATTCTCTCCCCATTTGTAAGGTTTATAAATGTATCTACATTGCCAGATCATATTGTTACATATTATAATCTATTTCTTTTAATATTTCTGTATTCCTAGTTTTATAAAACTGATGTATTTAATGTTCAACACTAGTTATTATGTAGAAGTCTCTCTAATAATTTTGTTTGTCTAAAGTTGATCCTGTAGTAGATTCTTTAGTAAAGATCAAGGGGAAAATATTCCCTGAGGTCTACCATTTGGATAACCTTTTGCCTTGCCCTCTATATTAGAGATACATTTTGCTACATCAAAAAAAAAAAAGAAAAAAAGAAAAAAAAAAGTATTTAGTTTGCATTTTGTTTCCTTTGACTATGTTTATATGTCACTGTTACTGTTTTTTTGGGGTTTACAAAGTTGTTATTAAGGGTTCTAAAGATAATCTAATTTTATTTTACTTACAAGTCTCAATTATTCAACTTAAATACCCATGAAATAGTTTTCTTTTTTTAAGTCCAGTATCTTTAAAATAATTTGTTTTGTTTTTGGACTTCGTAGATTAATATTTTCAAGTACAAAGTTATCTTTTCCAGTATATAGTTTCAAATCTGTTTATTTATTTCAAGAATAATATTTGAGTTATTGTTTTTAATGTTGCTTGTTTTTTTTTTTGTTTTGGTTCTGGTCTTCAGGTACTCCTATATTCATATGTTGGATTTATTTGCTTAACTTGGTGATTTGTCTCTTTCCTTTACATTCTTTTGATCTCTTTTCTCATTTCCTTTTGATTTAAAAAAGAATCATTTTTTCTTCTAATTGTCTTAAGGTATGTCTTATTGCTTTATTTACTCTTCTATTTCTACCAGCTTAGTCTTCATTGCTAAAATAACTTTTTTCTAATATTTCTACTTTTCTGTAACATCTGTTACTGATTTCTGAGTTTACCAATTTGTGTTTATTTTGTTCTCTAAAGTTTGAATCATTTTCTTAATGTCTTTTCAGTTATTTTGAAAGAGTATGTAACAGTTTTTCATGTTTTTTTGGAAGTCCACATAAATAAAAATAACATGCCTTTAAAAATGTCATGATACTCCTTTTTATTTTTCTTATTGCAACTTCATATGGTGTTTTATTTTGATATATTTCTGTTATATATTTTTATGTGAATCTGGCTTATCTTTATTTTAAGAATGGTACTTGATCCAGAGAGCTTTGCTAACTTCAAAGAGCCCTCCATTGATCTACACTGAAATGTATGCCCACAAAATATAAATATTAGTAAGATGGGGCTGGGCACAGTGGCTCACGCCTGTAATCCCAGCACTTTGGGAGGCGGGGCTGGGGGGATCACTTGAGGTCAGAAGTCCCACACCAGCCTAGCCAACGTGGTAAAACCCCGTCTCTAGTAAAAATACAAGAAAATTAGCCGGGCGTGGTGGTATGTACCTGGTAGTCCCAGATACTCGGAAGGTCAAGATAGGAGAATTGCTTGAATCCGGAGGCGTGAGGTAGAAGTGAGCAAAGATGATGCCAGGGCACTCCAGCACTTCAGCCTGGGCGACAGAGCAAGACGCCATCTCAAATATATATACATATATATGCACATTTGTTTTATTTTACTTTAAGTTCTGGGATACATGTGCTGAATGCACAGGTTTGTTACATAGGTATACATGTGCCATGGTGGTTTGCTGCGCCTATCAACCCGTCATCTAGGTTTTAAGCCCTGCATGCATTAGGTATTTGTTCTAATGCTCTCCCTCCCCTTGTGCCCCAGCCCCGACAGGTCCTGGTAATTTTGATTTTTTAAAGTGTGTCATTATAGCATACTTGCATTATCTTCAACAATTTTATGCCATTCCTTCTTATTGTTCTTATTGTGTCTTTGTATGGAACTTTATCTTGATATATTTCTATTGCTTATTTTTATGTGAATGTAATTGTTCAGTTATTTTAGAAGGAGGCTTGGTGCAGATAGTTGTGCTAACTTCAAAGCACTTTCCATTGATGTAAACCAAAATTGCCTTTCAAAGTATGCTTTTAAAACGATGATTGATAATAACTACATAGATGCTTATCTATGTTAGTCTATTAATTTATTTAACATTCTTTTTTTTAAAATTTACATGATGAAAATGAGTAATTGGCTATAATTTTTACTATTATATATAAGACTGTGATTGCCTTTCTTATACATAGATATTAGTGCAAATCACTAATTAGTTCTTCAGTATACATTCCTAGAAATGAAATTAGGCTGGGTGTGGTAGCTCACACCTATCATCCCATGATTGCTTGAGCCCAGGAGTTCAAGATCAGCTTGGGCAACATGACAAAACTCTGTATCCACCAAAAAATAAAATAAAAAACAAAAATTAGCTAGGTGACGTGGCACCTGTCTGTAACCTTAGGTACTAAGAAGGCTGAGGTGGGAGGATTGAGCCCAGGAGTTCAATGTTGCAGTAAGTTGAGATCACTCCACTGCATTCCATCCTGAGCAAGAGAGTGAGACCCTGTCTCCCTGTCTCACATAACAAATTAAAAAAAAAAAAAAAAAAAAAAAGAAAAAGAAAGAAAGAAAACGAAAAGAAGTAGAATTACTAGGCCATATGTTTCCATATTGCTAATTAGAAAAGTTAAAAGTTTATAAAACATTGGCAGGATAGGAAAGTGTTCATTTCACCACTCTCATCAGTAATTTGTTAATTTAAAAAGTTAAACATTTTGTTTGTTTAAAAATACATTTCTTTGATGAAAACTAAAGTTGAACTTAATCTTATTTTATTGGTCTTTTGAATTTCTTCTATTATGAATTATCTATTTTGTAATTTATTTTGTAAGTTACAAAATAGACCACACCACCTCCGCCACCCAAAATCTTCTCTCAGTCTTTTTCTCTCGGTAAATGGCACGTGCAACCCTCCCCGGGTCCTATACAATGAACTGTGATTCTTTCTTGCATTTAACTTTTCATTACTGTTCATGCAAATGTTGCTCAAATTCTCTAGATTGTGCATAAAAAATCTGAAATCTACCTACTTGTCTCCATCTCCACTACTACCATGCTACTCGAAACTGCCTGATCTCTGAGCTTTCTTTCTCCCTCTAAACATTCTCCACATTACAGTCTCACTGATTTTAAAGGGTCGCTCTCTCTAGTCCTTTATGCTTAGAAAGACTTTCCCAAACGTAAGATGCTACTAGCTGTTTTATGGCCTTTTCATTTTTATTAGATTCTAATTCATCATGCTTTCGTAATTATTCTTCTCTAGAATTTAAGAATTTTAGTTTCAGTTTTTTCTTTGATATGAGTTTACCTTTAAAAATGTTTCCTGGTGAGAAGTGCATTTTTGTTATTATTATTACTAATTGAGGACTTATGGCTCTTTAATGTTGTTTGTATTTCTATTTTTGAGTTATTTAGGGCCTAATATATAGTTGATTTTAATAGCGGCTTATGTATACTTGAAAAAAGGTATATTTTCTGCTAGCAGGATAAAGTGCTTATATATTTATAGACTCTATCTTATGGGTTTTAGGCTTTCTATGTCCTTACTAACATTTTTTTCCCCTTGATCTGTCTAGATCTGAGACTAGTGTGCTAAAGTTTCCTATTTTTAATATGTGTCTATTTCTCCTTTCATCGCCTGTAGTTTCTGCTTTATGAAAGTTGCTACTGATATTTGGTGAATAGATATTAATATCTTCACTGTGAATCGCACTCTTTAGCATTATAGAGTGTCCTACTTTGTATCGTTTAATTCTTCTTGGCCTGAATTCTACCTTGTTTTAGATCAAGGTCATGGCCCCTGCTTTCTTCTTTCTTGCCTTTGCCTGGTGTATTTTTGTTCATGCTTTTATCTTTACCCATTTCAATTCACTTTATTTTAGGTATATCTTTTGCATACAGCATAAAGTTGAATTTTGCTTTCTTAGCCAATCTGAAAGTCTTTTTTTTTTCATGTAAGTCCACTAACATGCATTGATACAACTGATATATTTGGTCTCAGTTCTATAATAAAGTATTATGTTATATAAATGTGAATGCATGTGCATGTTCCATTATTTTAGTTGTTTGCCCTTCTCCCCCACTATTTCCTTTGCTATTTGGGAAAGTTTGAAGTCTTTCTAATGGTTAGCTTTACACTAATACCTATCTATAATGCATTTAACCATACTCTGTTCTGAAACAGTTTCTTTCTATTATTAATACTATTGTCAGCCAGAAACTGCTTCTTTTCCTCTCTTGCTAGTTATAAGTATAATCTTAGTGTTGTTTGTAGAGCAAAACATATTTAAGCTTCAAGCTCTTAATTTTTCTGTTTTAAATTATCTTTCCCTTCCTAATACGAGTAAGTCAGTCAACGAGTTTATTCTACTTTCTATTTGCTCTACCCCTTTCCATCCCAATTAGTAATTAGTTGTATTAGTTCTCCAACATCAGAGACTATAATATGCACATTGCATTTTGTCATCTTTCATTTTCTGGTCCTTAAATGCTTACTACCAGGCCACTAGACATATGAAAGAGCTTTCCAAATGTTAACAGTTTTCTGGATCTCTTTCTGTGATAAGTTCCCTAGAAAAGGTTTATGGAAATGATATTTTTTCAAGTATTGCCTGTTTATAACTCTTTATAGCCTTTGTACCGAAGGATGTTTGGCCACGTATAAAAACCTTGGCTCACATATGGTTTCCTTCAATACTTTAAAAATGTTGCTTAATTGTTTTGTAGCTTAAAACATTGCTGCTTAGAAATTTGGGATGACTTTCATTTTTTTAATTAGTTAATTGATTTATGTATATGTGTTAGTGGTGTGGAGTGAGGATGGAGGATGTGTGGTTCTGAATCTCTGAAGGCAATTTTTCCTTATCTGTATAGTCTAATCTGTCTTGGTATCGACTCCATGTACAAGGAGAATATGAATTTTCAATAGAATCAATTTTTATTTTTCCAGAAAAGTTTTGATAATTGTGATTTTAATTTTTTTTTCTGTTTTATTGTTTACATGTCTATCTTGAGGAACAACTATTAAATGCATATTTAATCAACTTTGCAGATGTTCTCCGTCGGGTTTTCAAATCTTTTTAATATCTTTCTTCAAATCTAACGGGTTGGGTTTTGATTTTCTATTTGTTAACTATTTATCCCTCTTCCTTTACAATGTTTTTCCTAATGCCAATTTACCCTTTTATTTTGTTTATTTATTTATTTATTGAGATGGAATCTCACTCTGTTGACCAGACTGGAGTGCAATGGCATGATCTCTGCTCACTGCAACCTCTGCCTCCCCGGTTACAGTGATTCTCCCCCCTCAGCCTCTGGAGTATCTGGAACTGCAGGCATGCACCCACGCCCAGCTATTTTTTTATTTTTATTTTTTGTATTTTTAGTATATATGGGATTTCATCATGTTGGTCAGCCTGGGAATTTACTCTTATATTCTTATTTTAGCTTTATTTCTGAATATTTTTCTCTTTTTCCAATTCAATTTTAATAATTATCAATCCTTCCCTCCTGTCTTTTTATCAGTTATCCATATAAGCTCTGAGATTTTGAATTTCTTAACTGAAACAGTATTTCAAAGCATCTAGCATTTTCTGTACCTTACTTTGTAATATTGTGCCAGAGTTTCTGTTTTGAGCCCACATTTTTTTCCTGATGTGTTCTTACTGTCTTTTGAAACATTATCATATTAACTTGTATTACTTCTTTTAGCAGTAACTTATATTGGAGATAGACTGCATTTTCCCCCACATTTATAAAGGAGTGAATTTTCCTAAGCTATTAGAAAGAGGCTCCTTAGGTCTGGGCATTGTGGCTCATGCCTATAATCCCAGCAATTTGGTAGAATGAGGCAGGAGGATTGCCTGAAGCCAGGAGTTAAAAAGCAGTCTGGGCAGTGAAATGAGGCCTTTCAGAAAGAGGAAAGGAAGGAAGGAGGGAGGGAGGGAGGGAAGAAGGGAGGAAGGAAGGAAGGAAGGAAGGAAGGAAGGAAGGAAGGAAGGAAGGATAATAATAGCATATTGTCCATTCGTATTACGAATTAAAGTGTTATTATTTTAGAGTTGAAAGTGTATTAGACAACCCCAAGAGTAAGCAACTAATTATGCAAATAAGGAAACTCAAATTTTCTCATAATCACAAGACTTGTAGCTATTACTACTTGTTGTAATGTTTAATTGCTTTCTTAATAATTATATATCAACTCTCCAAATAGATGGTAAGTTTCTCAAATTTAAGGACAATGTTTCATTCATCTTTAAAGTCTTCCACAAGCACCTGGTATGGAGCTAGGAATACGAGGGGAATGTAGAAGGTACTTATTAAGGTGAAGTTAAATAAATACATTTGTTCATTCAGTAAATATTTATTGAGTGCTTCATGTGTCAAGTATTGTTCTAAGAATTTTGTGTGTATCAGCTGAGAAATATTTTTTGAATTCTCTACTTTGCTGGAGCTTATATTTTAGCATGGGTAGAAAGACAACAAAAATAAATATGGTAATATGTTAATTATGTGAATGTTAAATATTGTAAGAATTATAGGGAAAGATAGGGCACAGAAAGAGAGCAGGGGAATGGAGGGGAGTGCAATTTTTAATAGTAAGATGGTTATACAGTTGGTGAATTTTGGGGGAAAATCTGAAGCAGGTGAAAGTGTTAATTATGGAAATACCTGAACAGTGTTTCAAGCAGAAGAAACTTACAGTGCAAGGGCCCTAAGACAGTAGTCTGGGTGCAGGAAAAAGAAATATCATGGGAACTAATGTGGCAAAACAAAGTGAGCAAGGAAAATAATTGTAGGACTTGAGGTAAATGATCAACTCTTGGTGGGACTATATATGGAGCAGGAGTTAGGGTTACATCATATAGGGTTTATATGCCATTGTAGATATTTTGGTTTTTACTTTGAAATACGAGGAGATTATAAGGTTTGGAAAATAAGGAATATCATGACCTGGCTTATACTTTTAAAAGATTACTCTGGTGGCTCTGTTGAGAATTCATGATAAAAGATAGAAGGGAGGAAGTAGGAAAATCAGGAGGATTCTTCAGTAATTCAGCTGAGAGAAGATGGTGGTTTGACCAGATGCTAGTAATGGAGGTGGTGGGAATCAGTCAGTTAATAGGTAAAGACAACAGGATGTTTTAATATACCAGATATGAGATGTGAGAGAAAGACCAAGGATGACACTAAGATATTTGTCATGATCAACTGGTAGGGTGACCAATTTATTGTATTTTGCTCAGAATTTTCTTTCCCAGTTTTAACAATGAAAATTCTTCATCTTGAGAACTTACTCAGTTCCTGGTTAACTAGGATGGTTGGCCACCCTTGAAACTGAAAGAAAGGCATTGTTGTAAGTAAGGCTGTAAGATTTTTAAAGGAAGACCAGGAATTCATTCTGGACATATTAAGTTTGAGTTATCTATAGAGTTTCTATCTATTAGTGGAGATTCTAAGCAGGTAGTTGAATGTACATGTTGAGTTCAGGAGAGTGGTCCGGACTGGAGATATATATTTCGAATTTCTTTGCCTAAAAATATTGTTTAGTATCCTGAGTCTGAATGAAGTCATCAAGAAAATAAATGTAGATAGGGGAAAATCCCAATATTTAGAGTTTCAGAGGAGAAAATAATTGAACAAAAGAAGATTGGCTGGGCGTGGTGTCTCAGGCCTGTAATCCCAGCACTTTGGGAGGCCAAAGCAGGCGGATCATGAGGTCAGGAGTTCAAAACCATGCCTGGCCAACATGGTGAACCCCCATCTCTACTAAAAATACAAAAAGTAGCTGGACGTGGTGGCACAGGCCTGTAATCCCAGATACTCAGGAGGTTGAGACAGGAGAATCGCTTGAACCTGGGAGGTGGAGGTTTCAGTGAGCTGAGATCATGCCTCTGCACTCCAGCCTGGGCAACAGAGCAAGATTACATCTCAAAAAAAAAAAAAAAGAGGACGATTGAGAAAGAGTGAGCACTGAGGCAGGATGAAAACCAAGAAAGTATGGTGTTCAGAAAACCAAGGAAAGAAAGCACAGCAAGGAGATGGCGAGGATCAGTTGGACAGATGCTGATATGGGTCTAGAAGAAGAGGACTGAGAATGTAACTACTGGAGTTAGCAACATGAATGCGAGCCTGAAAAGTTAAGTTTTGGTCATGTAGTGGACACAAAAGCATGACTGGAAAGCGAATAAAGGGAAATGGGAGAAAAGAGATAGAAGGCAGCAGATATGTACCATTATTTCAGGGTGACTTGTGGAAAAGATTCAGAGACTTGGAGAAGCAACTGGCAAAAAATTCAGTTAGATAAAATATTTGTAAATGAAAGACATAATAGCATGTTTGTATATTACTGGAAATGACCCAGTAGAGGGAAAAATGAATGATTGTATAAACAGAATAAGAACTGTCAGAGAGATTTTCTTTAATTTTTAATTTTTTAATTTTTTTTTTTTTTTTAATTTTTTTTTTTTTTTTTTTTTTGAGACTGAGTCTGGCTCTGTCGCCCAGGCTGGAGTGCCGTGGCCGGATCTCAGCTCACTGCAAGCTCCGCCTCCCGGGTTCACGCCATTCTCCTGCCTCAGCCTCCCGAGTAGCTGGGACCACAGGCGCCCGCCACTTCGCCCGGCTAGTTTTTTGTATTTTTTAGTAGAGACGGGGTTTCATCGTGTTAGCCAGGATGGTCTCGATCTCCTGACCTCGTGATCCGCCCGTCTCGGCCTCCCAAAGTGCTGGGATTACAGGCTTGAGCCACCGCGCCCGGCCGAGATTTTCTTAATAAGGTGAAACAAAATGGAATTACCAGCAAAATCACTCACTAGAAAAATGCATATTTCAACTGTCTGCACCACATTTAGAAAAAAAAAACATGTAAATGACAGCAAAACAAGGAGGAGTTTGTGCAAGAGAATAATTTCTGGAGTTTGCGCTATAGTCCCTCTGGATTAAATTTCAATCCATTGAATATGCCTGTACAGTACCACATTTTTTACTTTATAGCATAATTTTGAAGCATTGCACAATCCTCAATCTTCGGAAAGTATTTGCTTGCTATTTAATAGAGTGGAAGTCACTAACTGCATGTTTTAGAAGGCTTTCTAAATACATTTTCAATACCAATAAGTATTGAAAGAAGAATCTATTTCAAAGTAATTTTTAACCAATCAGAAAATTCCATCAACTTGTTATCAGCTTTCCAAGTATTGTTATACTTCTTTTGTTTCCAATTAAGCAAGTTATAATTAATATTTTCTGTATTGAAACAGGATGAATCTGTAGGTACAGTCTTCAGAATCTTATCTGAACTACTGGTTTACAAAGATTTTGCTGGATATAAATACACATGTATTGTTTTTTCCTACATTAATTATTCTCATTTTTGGGTTTCTATTCAGTATCTAACAATTATTTTTGATATTTCCCTTAAAGCCTGTATATTTTCCCGGATACATTTTCCTTTATGTTGAAGCCTAATCTGCTGACTTCACCTAAATGGAGATGGGATTTATCAGCAAAAGGAAAGCAGGTGAAAACCAGACCAGATGTCGATAATTACACGAGGCACTAATTAACACTACCTAAATGAAACAAGTTTGTCTTTGTTAATATGTCACTTGCACACTATTACTCCTCAACCTGAGGAAATACTCTGTGTGTGATGACACTGTTGTGTTCTGTCATAATGGTGCCATTATTGCATCTGAACAGTTTCTGAGTAGGACTTTCCAGGTGATAGACAAAGATACGCACTTTCATTTCCAGTTTATTTTCTCTAGTTCTAACTACATTATTAATTTTTAATAATTACATAAATGCTTTAGAACATAATCTAACATACAAAAAATAAACATAGGAACCTCAAATAAATTTTCCATGAAAAATCTGAATGCATTATTATTTTTCATTATTATGTAAAGTTTTATAATCCAGTTATGGTACTTGAATATGTGTTTTTATGTTGAACGTACTGAATTTTATAAATGTAGCCATAATTATTTCTAGGTTTAAAAATTATCAGCAATGTTAAAGCAGGCAGCAGAAAGATTGAGTGCTTTTCTCTTTCTTCTCTCAAAAACATACCAAAATAGGCCAGGCTTGGCGGCTCATGCCTGTAATCCCAGCACTTTGGGAGGCCAAAGCAGGTAGATCACCTGAGGTCCAGAGTTTGAGACCAGCCTGGCCAAAATGATGAAACTCTGTCTCTACTAAAAATACAAAAAATTAGCCCAGTGTAGTGGCACATGCCTGTCATCCCAGCTACTCGAGAGGCTGAGGCAGGAGATCACTTGAACCCAGGAGGTGGAGGTTGCATTGAGCTGAGATCACATCACTGCATTCCAGCCTGGGCAACAGAGTGAGACTCCATCTCAAAAATAAATAAATAAATAAAACTAAAAATAGAGTATTCTCCATTATTTCATCTTTAACAAAAGCTGAAAATGACAGTAATTGCAGACACACACACACACACACACCCTCTGAGCAATGAGTGCCAGACATAAACTCTGAAGCAAAACAATTCGAGCACATAGAGTTTCATTATGTGATTTTTTTTCCTCTTTTTTCTCTTTTATCTTTCTGTGTCTAGAAGATAACAAGTGAAACAATCCTCAATGGCTCCATTACAAATATGTTGACGAGGTGAGGACCTAGAAAGGGACATGAAAAACATCGTGAGAAAAGTAGAAAGACTCTATAGGATCTTATCCCCACTTCAATAAAGAGCAGTAAAAACTCAGGGAAAAGGGATTCCTGTACTGGGCTCCACATTTTAAAGGGTCTTGTATATCTTGTCTATCAGAAGCAAACAAAAGTAAATTCACTAAAACACACATGGGTCCCTAAGTCACAAAGAATTCAAAGCTCAGCATTGGTATCAAATAACTCCACTGGCTCTTGGGGCTAGCAGCATTCAGACTCCAAGGGAACTCTCATCCACAGCTCTCGCTGAATTCATTTGAACATCTTCAGGAATTGCAGGTTGTGCCATTAGAGATGGGTACTGCTTCACAGTTCAAGGAAGATTTTTGTAGTTGAAGCATATAGAGAAGAGAAAAATACAAATTAGTTAACTAGTACAATCTTTCATCATACATAGTATGAATGTAATATTTTGTGCTCAATGAAGATTTACTCCTCAATAATGTCAACCATTAATTTTTTGTTTTGCTTTTCTTCATGTTCTAATTATTGGACCCAGAGGTATTCACAATACAGTTGCAGTATTTATAACAGTTGCACCCAGTGGCTGAGAAAATGTTCACAATATTAAAAAACTCACATTCATCTTATATTTATATAAATGTAGGTCTATATGTAACATGTCTGAAACTAAATACAGATCCTTGCATTGGCAGCTGTGTGGATATTGAATGCTAGAATTGTGAATAGCTTTATTTTATTAAAATATTTACCAAGGTTTAATTTCTATAGACAAAAGTTGCTGGCCACACTAGATCAAGTTTTTTTCTCATTTGAAAGGCAACTTGAAAGAATTGAACAGCACATTACTATTTTTTATTTACTTTAAAATATCTCAATATTGAAGTATTTTAAGGAAGAATTATATGATTTGTGAATTTATTTTAAGAGATGGTAAAAGCATGAAATAAATAGAGTGAATTATTAGGAGAAAGCATTATAATACATTTAAATTTTATCAGTGAATCAAGTTATATGTGGCTTCATTACAGAGCTTAAACATGCTGTATTAGTTTGCTAAGGCTGCTGTAACAAAGTACTACAAACTATAGTTTGATTCAACCTATAATACATGGTATGTAAAGCTTAGCAAAGTGAAGTTTCTTCAAAATTAAGACCAGGCCTGTTGGCTCATACCTGTAATGCTAGCACTTTGGTAGGCTGAGGCAGGTGGGTCACTTGAGGTCAGGAGTTCAAGACCCACCTGGCCAACATGGTGAAACCCCATCTTTACTAAATACACAAAATAAACCAGGCATGGTGGCATGTGCTTTTAATACCAGTTACTAGGCAGGCTGAAGCTGAGGTAAAATAATCACTTGTACCCAGGAGGCAGAGGTTGCAGTGAGCTAAGATCTCACCACTGCACTCCAGCCTGGACAATAGAGCCAGATAGAGCAGCCTGGACAATAGAGCCAGCCTGGACAATAGAGCCAGATTCCATGTCAAAAACAAAATTAAAAAATTAATGAAAACTAGGGCCTCCCAGGCTTTCAGAAAGATTGTCAAATTTAACATTGTACGCACAACACAATTACATAAAATATCTCAATTATAATAACACAGTAACTGGGAATTGTGCTGAAATAAGAGCAATAAGAATTTATTAACTTGCTGGCCTTTATTTTATTACTCATTTAAACATTCCTGACCTGCTACCGGATCACTCAAATATGCACAGTATTAAAGTACCATAATTTGTTAGTGTTTTGCTGACTTTCCAGGCACATGGAAACAATTGCTTTGCAGTATTTTTTTAACTTTTGTTTTTATGAAGGTATATTTTTGGTGGGGTTTTGTGCTTTTTTTTTTTTTTTTTTGAGACAGGATCTCACTCTGTCACTTAGGATGAAGCGCAGTGGCTCAATCTCGGCTGACTGCAGCCTCCACCTCCTGGGCTCAAGCGATCCTCCCACTTCAGCTGCCTGAGTAGCTGGGACCTGTACAGGGGTGTGCCACCATACCTGGCTAATTGTTTTGTATTTTTGGTGGAGACTGGATTTCATCATGTTGCCCAGACTAGTCTTGAGCTCCTGAACTCATGTGATCTTCCTGCCTCAGCCTCCCAAAGTACTGGGATTACAGGCATGAGCCATCGCAATGGGTGAAGGTATATTTTCAACATAAAATGACAGTAACATATTTTATTTAATTGTCAGATTTTTAAAAATAAATTTAGATAATTACTATATATGGTAGCGGGGCTCCATTTGTTCTCTTCCATTGGGTTCCACCAATATTAGAAGCTGGGCTGCTTACTCTGTTTCAAGAAATAACAAAGTAGAGTCCTCAAGGGAGATTTCAGCAAAGCCATTTGTATTTTCCTAGCCAAAACAGAAGATTCAAAAATTCCTAGCCAACTTGATTTCAGAAATTTTTAGATATATGAATAGAATGTTGAATGTCTACTTTAATTTCCCTGTAGAGTTAATTCCATGAATACATGCAGAAATGATGAGCAAATGGTGACTTAAAAATATTTTAAAATCTTAACTTAATTATTTTCAAGCTTTTCACATTATCAACAATGTTTTCATCACTGAGCTATTAATAGTTTTAAGCCGCCTACTTTCCAAGTAATATAATCTCTACTTCCATATTTTTTTTAATTGAGACAGAACATTTTAAATCTATTTAAGTTATTACCAGTGGAAAATTTGTCTTGTTACTAGAACCCATTCAAGTATCATTAGGGTAGTCACTTATCAGGGGAAACGTCACCCCCAATATTCAATGTGGGTTCTTTTCTATTTTCCTGAGCATCAGCTGATCTGAGAAATAAAGGGAAAGAGTACAAAGGAGAGAAATTTTAAACCTGGGTGTCCAGGTGAGACATCACATGTCGTCAGGTTCCGTGATGCTCCCTGAGCCATAAAATCAGCAAGTTTTCATTAGCGATTTTCAAAAGGGGAGGGAGTATACAAATAGGGTTTGGGTCACAGAGATCACATGCTTCACAAGGTAATAAAATATCACAAAGCAAATAGAGGCAGAGAGAGATCACAGGACCACAGAATGGGGTGAAATTATAATTGCTAATGAAGTTTCGGCATGCATTGTCATTGATAACATCTTATCAGGAGACAGAGTTTGAGAGCAGACAACCTGTCTGACCAAAACTTATTAGGCAGGAATTTCCTCATTCTAATAAGCCTGAGAGCACTACAGGAGATCAGGGCTTATTTCATCCCTTCGTCTTTGACCGTAAAAGAAAGCCACCCCCAAAGCGGCCATTTCAGAGGCCTACCTTCAGGGGCGCATTCTCTTTCTCAGGGATGTTCCTTGCTGAGAAAAAGAATTCAGCAATATTGCTCCTATTTGCTTTTGAAAGAAAAATACGGCTCTGTTTCACCCGGCTCACAGGCAGTCAGAGTTTAAGGTTATCTCCCTTGTTCCCTGAACATTGCTGTTATCCTGTTCTTTTTTCAAGGTGCCCAGATTTCATATTGTTCAAACACACATGCTTTACAAACAATTTGTGCAGTTAATGCAATCATCACAGGGTCCTGAGGTGACATACATCCTCCTCAGCTTAAGAAGATGAGGGGATTAAGAGATTAAAGTAAATACAGGAACAGGAAATCACAAGAGTATTGATTGGGGAAGTGATATGTGTCCATGAAATCTTCACAATTTATGTTCAGAGATTGCAGTAAAGACAGGCATAAAAATTATAAAAGTATTAATTTGGGGAACTAATAAATGTCCATGAAATCTTCACAATTTATGTTCTTCTGCCATGGCTTCAGCTGGTCCCTCTGTTTGAGGTCCTTGACTTCCCAAAACAGTCACTATTTTCTTATTCTTTTTATATGTAGGCTTATATTTACAATTTGTAAAGGTAACTATTTACTCAATTGCTTTCTTCTTTTCTTCTTTATTGCTTTCTGAGGTTAACTTACAAGTATTAAAAGATTTTTTACAATGACAGCCCACATATCTCATACTTTCTAGGAAACAAGTGCTGAAACTGTATGTGAGACCTTTTTAGTATTGACTATAGTCATTTCAGGCTAAGATCTTTTCCTCAAACAATTTTTTGAGGAAAATTAATTTAATTTAATTCAAATTAATTCCCCTAGCTAAAATTAAATAATTGAGACACATCCTGCTAAAAGAGAAGGTTTTAGAAGAATTGATAGACTACGTAGCTTCTTCTTGCCCAGACAATTTTTTTGGGAAAACAAAAAAATCATTAATATGCAAGCAAATGAAACAATGAACAAAAGGATTTGAGCCACAAGTTTTGCACCCACTGCTTCTAGTCAGACTGAGGTGTTCTTGTCAAACTACAGAGGTCAGAAAGAATCCTAACCTGGCATAGGTGCAGATGGAATCCCACAGTCAAAGACAGAGGAGGGTGATCAGAGAAAACATGACCTGCTGCTGTTCTACTCAAGTGGCCCCACCTCCCAGCACATGTTCCTTCAGCACATGTGACAGCTAAATGACTAAACACAAATAATAAACTGCATCCAGTCTTCCAGCTGAAAGTCTAAGGGTGAACTGGGTTAACAGGGAGGCAGTTCAATGAGGGTCCACCCACCCAAATCCTAGCCAAATGCCCAGATCCACTATAGCCATGAGGAAGAAGCAGGAAATAAAATGCCCATGGAGTCAATGAAAAATATCACCCAAGGGGAGAAAGCAACATTACATATAAAAGAAAAATGAAGAGGATATTTGGAATGCTTACTCCAAAATACAAAAGGAACATTTAGAAAAAAGTGTCTCTGGGGCCTTAAGCAAATTTGAGAAGATGGACTTTATAAATCATAAAATCTGTAAATATTATTGTGCCTTACCCTGTTCAGATTTATTGATTCTATTATTGGGTATCTCTTCTCAAATAATATTTAAAATAGTTGTGACGGTATATACACTTATATTGGGATTATGTTTAGTATTTTTTTGTTAAGCATAATGCAGAACTTAAAGTACCTCAAAAATGACTGGGTAAAAAATACAACAGACAGCTGAGTGTGGTGGCTCATGCCTATAATCTTAGTATTTTGGGAGGCCTAGGCTGGCGGATCACCCGAGATCAGGAGTTTGAGACCAGCCTGGCCACATGGAGAAACCCCATGTCTACTAAAAATACAAAAAATAGCTGGGTATGGGTGGGTGTGCCTGCAGTCCTAGCTACTCAAGAGGCTGAGGCAGGAGAATTGCTTGAAACCTGGAGGCAGAGGCTGCAGCGGTCAAGGTGGCATGCCACTGAACTCCAGCCTGGGTGACAGAGCAAGACTCTGTCTCAAAAAACAAACAAACAAAAAAACCCAAACAGGCAAATTTAAAAAATGAAAGTAATATACACAGTATTAATATCAGAAAATATGTAATGTCAAAACATTAAGTTGAAATATGGGCATTTTTATTCTTTACAGGTCTTATGAAATTCAATTTTATGAACAGATATTCATGTAGCAAATGTCATAGCACCAATGTAATCAATGTGATTGAAACAAAAACATTATAATTGTAAAAATCAGCTATAGGTTGAGATGACTGACCTCAGAAAGTAATATTTCAAGAAGGGAGATAATTTCTCCATTGTTCAGGAAAACAGTGAAAGTTCAACATCTCTTCTTATCTGGAACCAGTGCAAGATAAAAATATTGAGTGTGCAAATCTAATATTTGCTTATTTAGTTAAAAAACATTTCACAATGTAAACATATATCAAATCATCACATTGTACCACCTAAATATTTATAGTTGTTAGTTGATATGGTTTGGCTATGTGTCCCTGCCGCCCCTCAGCCCCGCCCGCCTGCCAAATCTCATATCAAACTGTAATCTTCACATGCCCAGGGAGGGACCTGGTAGAAGGTAATTGAATCATGGAGGTGGTTTTCCCCCATGCTGTTCTTGTGATAGTGAGGGAGTTCTTACAAGAACTGATGGTTTCAAGAGTAGCAGGTTTTCCCATGTTCTCTCTCTCCTGCCACCATGTAAGACACATCTTGCTTCCCCATCCCCAGCCATGCCAAATTGTGAGTCAATTAAACCTCCTTTTTAAAAAGAAATTACCCAGTCTCCAGTAGTATCTTTATAGCAGTGTGAGAACAGACTAATATATCAGTCAATTTAAAATAAAATTTTAAATTATTTAATATGAAAATAGATGTAATGCTCTACATAAATCGAGGCAGTAGTTTTAAAAAGACATAGATAATTGAATTCACAGTTTTAATGTATTTTTTCTCACTTACCTGAGTGTATGATCCCAATTTGGAGATCACTGAGTTAGACAAAAAATGATCAAAATTGTTCTAGAGAATGCACAGGAATTTTATAATTATTATAGGAGACATGAGAATATGTTATCTATGGTGTTCATCATATCAATGAATTGAAAAAAGTCTCACATCAATTGATTACAGAAAACAATTTATTATAAAATTCATCATTGGGTGTGTATGTGTGTGTATGTATAGCAAACTTTATGCCCAGTAGCAGATTACAGCAGACAATCCCATTAAAGTCAAGGATCAAATGAGCTTACATAGTAACACTACTAGTTTTAATTTTGCTTCAGAAAACAAATCCTGTAATAGAACTTATATATATTGAAAGGATAGAGTGAATTTGGTATAATTTACAAGTTATCTGATACAAGGTAAATCTAAAAAAAAAATTACGTATTCAGAAACACCAAGAATTCAGTAGGATAGTGAATTTCAAATTAATTTGTAAAATTATTTTGTAAATATATTAGAAGAATAAATTTATCCACAATAGCAATATCACAAAATTTTAAAAAAATGGGAAAAACCCCACTTTGGAATAAATCTATAAAAGCAGGCAGTAATGATGTTCTATAAAACATACAATTGTATAGTTTTACAGTTGTAAAGCTTTAAAAGTTGTACAGATGCACAGATTTCTTAAACTTCAAAAATTTAATTTAAGAGTTAGAACATGAATGTGTAGTCACATGTCATGTTCTTGGATGGTATCATGTATTGTACAGATACAAATTTTCTAAAAGTGGGCCTATAAATATAATGAATACTAATTAATTCCCCAATTAAACTGCAGAAAAAAAGTACAAGATTATTTTAAATTAATTGGAACACTAAGTGCGTGAGTATAACCAGAAAATAATTTAAAATAAAAGAAAATGGGAAAGATTGGTCTATCAAGTATAAGAGACATAAGAATATAATTAATTAAACTGTCATTGATTCAGGAATAATAAGAAAATGGAATACACTCAAGCCTCCAGAAACAGATTCAAGCATGTATGAGTATTTAATATATAATAAAACTGAATTTCTTTAGGAGTGAAGAGAGGACAAATTAAAGAATAAATGATATTGGGACCATTTTATTCCAGTTTACAAACATTGTATTTTTTTCTCATACCATAAACCAAAAGTGTCAAAAGAGTTGATGATTTAATTGCAAAGGATCATATGACAAAAGAAAATTTGGGAAATAATTTTTATAATTTTAAGGTGGGAACAACTTTCTATAGAAAAGATTGACATGTTGATTTACATAAAAATTTGTAATGCACAATAAAGCCATGGACACTGTAGTGATGGGCAGGATCATATATAAAGAGTATTTAAATACTAAAAAGTCCTGTTAAGAACTATTTAAGCAGATATTTTTCAGCTATGAAACTGGTTAGGACTTTAACATTTTCCATATCAATGTGGGTGCAGATTATATACTGACACCTTTCTAGATGTCAATTTAGTAATATAATTAGATGTTGCTAAATTAGTTATCCTATGTAAGTAATTAGATGATTGTGTGATGGTATATACATAGTGGTGGTTATTGCAGTTTGTTTACATTACATTTTTTTTTAAATGGTAAGAACTTAATATACAATAGTAGGGGGCTTACAACCTTTTAAAATGGAATATTAGGGGGTTTATAAAATAGCTAACCTTACAGATCTTGTTAGTGGTAAATTTAGAAAAATGGAAAGCAGGTGGCCGTTGTGGGATCCTGAATTGTGTGTGTGCGCGTGTGTGTGCGCGCGCGCGTGCATGTGTGTGTGTCTGGGGGAATTAATGCTGTGGGGAGGAAAAACCTTAGTAAGGAAAGGAGAATGTGAGAGTGATGGGATATTCTGGAATCCTTAACTGGGAAAGGCTGAGGTGCTTGGTGGAGCTGGGAAATAGAGGGAAAAATAAAAATGGTTAACATTAAAACGTCTATACACCACATTAGTAAGAGAACATGCAAGCTATACAAATAACTTCAGTTAGATAATCTCCCAGACTGTTTTTTACAGGTGCATAGCTAGAATAGTACTAGTAATTATTTCTGGGTAGGACCATTCTTTTCTTCTTCATAATTTTCTGAAAAGTTTGAAATGAGTATGAATTTTTCTTATGTTTAGAAATGATGGCTATTTTCATTAAACTAGTTTTATTTAAATAAAAAAGTAACAAATGAACTAATCCTATTCTTATTATCTATTGACTTACATACTTTATTTGGTAATCTATGAAGTTTTCCCATTTCTAGTGAGTATCATTTTATGTAAATATAATGATCCAAAAAATGACTTTACTCAATTTTAGATGATTTTATTTCAAACTATATATATCACTTGGGAGTCATTAAAATATTTAAATAAATGAATGAAACTCGAAAACAACACATGCATTTGCCATAATTGCTTCATTTTTAATTTCCCCCCTCTGCCCTTAATGAACATCAGCCTGTTGTTTCCTGTGATTCAGCACACCCAGTGATCACCTATGAACCAGGATATGAGAAATGTGCTTCCCACACAGAGCTAAGTAAAATACATATGCCTTTGCCTCTCTTTGTATCATAATTAACTTACTAGAGTTTCACAGGATATTAATCTACCCTTTTATTTTTATAGTTCATTAAGTATATTATTATGTGTTTGTACATCTTTTATATTCACAGCATTCCTTAAAACAATTTTATTAGTTATTTCTCACATGTTGTTATTAAATTATGAAATATGATTCAACCAAAAAAAAAAAAACACTCAGAAATGAAGTTGCCTCCAGTTCTAGCTGTAGAGAAAATCTTACATAATAAGAAAAGTCATGAGATATCCAATTCGTAATCAGAGCTGCTTCCAAGCAGTTCTTGGTCAGTTTAATGAAACCTAGAATGGTCAGAAAATAACTGATTTTATCTTTCAGCCTTGTCACACTGCATCTGAATTTTCAAAACTACTCCCAAAGCTCAATTTCAATTTAGTCGATTGCGTGCAACTCTTAACCCTGCAATTAACCAGCAATTGACTTAGATTTCTTGTCAGCACATAAAAGAAGTTCATTAAGTGACTGATAGTGTCTCCATTTTTCTACCTGTCAATGTCAGTATAATGAATTATTTTGCATTCATATATTTTTATTTAACATTCATAGAGGAAATGTATTGAGTGTGTGTTATTCTCTTTAGTTACATGTAAAGTAGAAAACTCAGGTGTTGACAACCAAGCAACAAACAGGCAAACAAACATGGAAGTTCTCCTAGATTCTTATATTCCTCAATAAATCTCCAAGCTCTATCATTTTCATCTTTAATGTATATGGAACTTTTTTTTTTAATCATAGTTTCATTTACCACCTGAATTTTTCAATAGTCTCCGATTGGTCTTCCTTTCTACAGTCCTTCCTACACACTGTCACCAGAATGGTCCTTCTAAATTTATTTCTGAGCATGTTACTCTGGCCTTTAAATCTGTCAGTGACTCTCCTCATCTGCCTGGCAAGGGTCAGGTTCATTTGTTGGCATAATACTTTCTCCATAGTAGTGGCCCTTCTTTTAATCTTTGGCTTCGTTATCCACCATCCAAGTTTGACACCTCTGTGGGTTTGCGTAAGCCATTGCCCCTACCTTGGATGCCCTCTTCTTCTACCTACTTCAATCCACCGGTTTGTCTATCATTTAAAGTTTTCAAACTTCCAGTTATACAAGCATGATTTGAGGTACTTGTTCAAAAGTATGCCAAGCTCTGAGATTCTAAGAACCAAGTTATTTCTGGTCCAAATAATGGACACTATGCCAGTGGTTCTCAACCCAGCCTACATTACAGTAGAATAACACAGGAATTAAAATAATTCCATTAGAATAATATAGGATCTTGGAGAGGATGGTGGGCAGGACTCATAAGATGTTCAGACACTGGTATAATTTAAATCCTTCACAGGTGATTTGTTTCTAATATTCAACAAGAATTAAGAAACATTTCTTTAAAACATGTTCAGGCAGTAATTCTTCCACGAAGAATTCCTTGATGCTTGAGACAGATAAAGTTAGTCCCTCTCAGAGGGCTGATTCTTTGCTAAAATAAAAGCCCAAAGACAGCTATGCTGTATTTGTCTTTGCAACCTGGTGGGGTGCAGAAAACGGTACTCCAAGGCATGAAAACAGCAGAAACAGCAAGGTCTCCCAGACCTTCTCTCACCCCTTGGCCCCCCGAAGTAGGATATAGAGATTAAAATTCTCCTTGCCCCTTCTTCCCTGAAGGAGGCCAGAAAATCCAAGGAGGTCACTCTCTAACCTTCTCCCACCCCTTTCCCCTGAAGACCCCTATGTGAAAATTGTCCTGTCCTATTCCTGGAGGGAGGGAATGTCACACAGGGATGCCAAGAAAAAACTGAACCAAGGAGCCTTGGGAAGTATCTCCCCACCCTCATCAGTTTATTAGCATTAGATCATACCTTTTGTCCTCCAAACACACTTTTGCATGACAGTCCATAAAAATACACGGATCTCCCTGTTTCTTTAGATCTTCATTTCTTAAAGCTCCTGTGTCACATAAAATTTATATTGAGTAAATGTGTATTATTTTCTCTTGTTAATCTGTCTTTTCTTATAGGAGTCTCAGCTATGAACATGGTGATGGATGAGGAAAAGATACTACTTTTTTCTTCCCTACAAATCTGCAACACCCAGCAGAATTCATGATGAAGTGCTCTGTCTGTCTCTCTCTCTCTCTCCCCTCTGTCTTGCAAATGAAACTTTTGAGGAAACCCTCTTGAGTTCATGGTAATATGACATTATTTGCCAGATAAGCTAAACAGATACTATCCTCTATCAAAACTCAATCAATGAAAATCATTTTGTTTTTGGAGTTCATGCTCTCTAAGGATAATTACCCATTTATATTTCCTTATTTACCAGAATAAGTAAATTTTTATTTACCTTATTCTGGTAAATAAGGAAATATAAATGGGCAAAAAAATATAATTATCCTTAGAGAGCATGAACATTCTTTTTCTAGCTAAAAACCAATCTTCACATGTTTTAGCCATACTCCCATCCTTCAGCCCTACTGTTTCCTAAACAATACCTTAGTGTGAGATTGAACATATTTTTATTTGGTCTTTATCATATCTTTGCTTTGAAAACTTTCTTAAACATAAATAGTTTTCTTCCTTTTTTTTTCCTTCAGTATTATTAGATGCTAGTCTAAAATTTAGAATTGAAAACCTACTCTCAACTTTTCAAGTCAAATTTTTCAGCCCATGAGATAAGAATATGTGTCCATTTCAGCCATGGAAGGTCCATCACTCCAGTATTTTCTGGATACCACCCTTTTGGCCACAATTACCATTTAACAGACTGATCATACTAAAAGTCTATTGGACAAATAGCTTATCTGAATTTACATGGGAGAGCACTATGTACAAAAAAGTTTATAAAAATTATTTCAAAAGAAACACAAATTGAGCAACAGCAAGAAAGAGAAAGCGGAACAGGGAAAGATGAGGCAGAAGCAACAATAGAAAACAAAAGATAAAAAGTGGCTATAGCCATGAGGAATAAGAAAAGAGAAGAGATTAGTATGGATGTTGGGGAAACAGGTCCAATCTAGATATTTTCCTTGGAATAAAGATGAGATAAGCCGTAGAAAATATTTTGAGAGACATAAATTGTGAAAGGAAGAGTGGAGTAGCCATAAATGTCTATGTGAGAGCTTCTCATACACATCCACTCACAGGCATGGAAAAAAGTTGAGATAAGTGTTTTCTAATGCTACTAATTGTTTTCATTGAGCAATTATGTGCTTGCCTGAACTTTGAGCACATGCCGTTATCTGTATAAAATGTTTACCGCACATACTTGGTCCAAAGGAAAGTAAGCAGGTAAAATTGAATTAGGTCCTCAGATATTCCATTACAATGGTTTCATTCTCTGGGAAGCACAAATGTGAATGATATATTTTATTTATAAAGTGTAAAAATAAATTTTACTTTAGACAAGAACTCCCTGTATTCTTATATTATTCTTTGCAGTGTTTATTTATACATATTTTTATTTACATTATTATTATTATTTATATTACTCTGTATTCATCCATATCCAACATGAATAATGGAAGGAGTTGCTTAGTTTTGGAGACAATATCCAATTAGCCATTTTCTAGAGAAAAGACTGTTATTTGGGGAAGTCATACTCATTTAACCATGCCAACGTGACCTCTCTGTAGAGAATTGTGTCAAAATAAATTGGAAATTTCAGTTGCCTAAAAGCTATGTGAGCTGAGACCTTTGGATTTCCGTTGGCTTGCTCCAGACTTATGGACTAAACCACTCTTTAGCAACTTACAGATAGGATTTTTTAATGCCCTGAACTGATTAAGTTAGGCTTCTAATACTGGAATGGAATTATAGGCCATATCAAGAAAGTATAAAATATTTGTTAAGTTATATTAATTCAGACCGGGAGTGGCGGCTCAGGCCTGTAATCCCAGCACTTTGGGAAGCTAAGGAGGGTGGATCACCTGAGCTCAGGAGTTCAAGACCAGCCTGGCCAACATGGTGAAACCCCATCTCTTCTAAAAATACAAAAATGTAGCTGGGCATGGTAGTGGGCTCCTATAACCTCTGCTACTCAGGAGGCTGAGGCGGGAGAGTCTCTTGAACCTGGGAGGCAGAGGTTGCAGCGAACCGAGATCACGCCATAGCACTCCATCCTGGGTGATAAGAACAAAACTCCATCTAAAAAAAAAAAAAAAAAAAAAGGAAAAAAGATTAATTCAGCACCAAGTAACCAAGAAGTTCTTTTTTTGTTGTATTATTTTAAGGCTGGCTAGACACTTAACTAATTTTTGTTATTCTGATCTTCAGACTTCAAATTTTAACCACAATAATAGTAAAACCATCCTAAACTTAATACACCACAGTATTAAGGATTTCGATTGGTTTTTATTTATTTGTTTGTTTGCTTTGTTTTGTTTTTGCTTAATAATAGTTTAGAATAGGTATCTGTAATTTGTGGCTGCCTCAAATCTTTTTAACCTTATTCCTACTGTGTGAACCTTTCAAAGGCAGAATTTCAAAAGATCTACACAGGTCTCCTTCGTTCTGAGTGCAATTTCCACTAATCAGATGGATTTGTATGGGACTTTAATTTAGAAGCAAGATATAAAGAGTGAGCCAGGGCATCAGGCATGGAGTGGCAGAGAGGGCATGCATCTGAGACTGTCAGCAGTTGTGGCAGTTTTCTTGTCATGGAACCAAGCATGATTCTGTGCTTGGCAAAGAAAAAGCCTGAAAAAGCCACAGTACTTCAGTAAAAGTACTGTGGTTGTGATGTGGGCAGTGGCATATCTGCAGTGTCATGAATGAAATTATTATTGTAACCTCAACCTAGAATCTATTCCCTCAGCCCTTCCAAAAGTTCTGTTGCATTTCTAATATTTCTTAATAATTACCTACTACTTAAACTGATTATGGCAGATTCTGTTGTCTGCAACCAAGAACCACGGATGATATCATTTATATGGTAAAATCCAGAATCACAATTTAAAAGTGATACATCTAGTAGCTGTTACTTTGTTTTCCAGAAAACCTTTCATGGGGTAACATTTTTTCATGGACTAACAATATTTCTTGACTGCTACTTTGTATGCAGGACTGCATTAAGTGCTAGGAATGAATGTCCAAACGATTAGACAAGTCATTCCATTCATGAAGCATATGTATCTATGAAATAATTTTAAGTAATTAAATGTTTTAATGTAAGCTTATTTGTTAATAATTAGTAAATTGGAAGAGTACGTTGTTATTTGTTGGTACTGCCCTTGGAAAGAGATAAAGCAACTTTTATCACTAGCATTTCTTAAAAATAGAAAAACCAATTGCATATTTTTTCTTTCCAAATTTTATTTTAGGTTCAAGGGGGTACATATGCTAGTTTGCTACATGGGTAAATTTCACGTGGCGGAGGTTTGATGTTCAGAAATTTTTGTCACCCAAGTAATAAGCCTACCCAATAGACAGTTTTTAAATTCTCACCCTCCTCCCACCCTTCACCCTCAACTAGGCCCCAGCATCTACTGTTTTCTTCTTTGTACCCATGTGTACTCAATGTTTAGCTCCCACTTACAAGTGAGAATATGCAGTATTTGGTTTTCTGTTCTAATGTTAATTTGTTTAGAATAATGTCCATCCATGTTGCTGCAAAGAATATGATTTTGTTCTATTTTATGGTTGGGTAATATTCCATAGTATCACTAGCTTTTAATATCCTTCCTTTGTAAAATAGCCTCTACAATATTCTTCCCTTATTAAACCTCTGAACAGACTCTCTAATGGTTCAATAGATGATTCATAGAGAATTTAAAGAAAGACTGTCAAGTGGTGAGATAAAAGAAAAAGACTAGGATGCTGATTCTATGTTTAATCCAATCTGAACACCCCTTGGGAGGACCAAAGGGACATAGAGTCGAGCTTTCACCATCAAGTGAAAAATCTGGTGAATATATGTGTACTTTCAAAGTATGCATAGAATCCTAAAATTTTATAGAAATAAGAAATTATCTACATACTGTACTTCAACATCTAGTTTACAGGTTTGATCCACCTACATGATGGTGAGGGGATTAAGATGTGTATTTTTGTATTTCCTCATGCCTGTGTGTCTTTGCCACCCTTCAAACACATGTGAACAAATGTTACTCCCAACTAAGCCTTCACACTTCCCACTTTCTATCTCCAGTAAGCACATCCCCAGATGTGTATATGTGTATATATATATATAAAACTCTGAAAAAATGCATCTTATATTTTTCTTACTATGACATCTATCATGTGACACAATTAGTGGTTTCTAGAACCACTAAACTTTGCTTCAGAACAATACACATAAATATGTATATTTATACACACACATAAATATAGTTGTGGTGAACATAATGAGATAAAATAAGATTTAAGGGCTTTTACTTAGAATTAACCAATATCCGGTGATGACTTTTGGGGAGCAGAGAATAGAATGTTATGTAGATGTTAATGGTACAGTACAAATTAGTAACAATGTTAAAGTATATACATAGGACTCCAGTCTCTCCACTCCAAAATACAAAACTCCCTTCCTCCTCCTCAGTACAAAATTATCTTGGCAGAACAGGAAGAGAATTCACAGAAATGCAGCAAAAGTACATAAACAATTGAGATCCAGCACCAGGGAAGACATAAAAATTCTTAGTGAGTCAGACTTAGTTTATAGTCTTGTTTTTCCTTTAGTCTGCATTTCAATGGTCTTTCTATTTTTGTTAAATATAAGTGAAGAGAAAGAAGATTTTATTAGAGGTTTGTTGGCTAGCTGCTGATTCTGATATGCCTTAAATGGTGCATTGCAATCTTTAGTTGTCAGATACTGGGAAAATGGAAAGTATTCTTAGATTTTCAGTGACGATTCTCTAAAACGCTTATGAATTCATATTTTGAACTAAAGTATTTGCTTTCTCTCTCAATGCTGATCTTTCCCCACAAATAATATATGGAATTTTAAAGTCTATACCTATATTTTCCTTGTAGAACAAGATGGTCAATGAAGCAGTCACTGTGAAAACCTCATGAGAACAATTAAATCTCTGCAATTAAATTGATGACTAAATTTGGCAGTAGAGAAATGGTAATGACACTTTCTGCAGCTCTTTCTAGAAGGGTTCACTTTCTTTTTTCTTCCAATTTCTTTAATCAAAATGAATAGGCACAAATGATTTTCTAAAACCGTACAAGTGCCTAGAACTAGAAGTTTGGTAGATATAGCTAGACGAAGTGGCAAAGCACATTCTCAGAAAGTCAAAGATTCAAGCTGTCTTTTTTCTCTGCAACATATTTTTAGAGAATCAAAATGTAATTTTAATGAAATATTATTTTAAATAGTGAACTTGAAAAAAAAAACATATCAAACTCCACAGCTTTTTGCTTTTAGTTAAATTTACACAATATTTTATGTGAGGAAGAAGAAATACGTTGTTTGTGGTTAATGACCTTAAACTCTAAAGTCGAGGGTTGAAAATGACTAGGAGAGGCAAGAATTAATACTGATACATGATTGTTAGTATAAATATGAACTTTAGTGGTTGAGTGGACTTCAAAACTGTCTTGATATGATAGCTCTATGCTTCTTACATAAGAGTTAATCCAAAATAATTGCTGTCCTAATAAGGAACAACTAATGTGTCATTATTGATTCATACATGCTATGTACTATCATTCATTTGTTCATTTAACAAAAATCTGATAGGGTTTTATGGGTCCTGGAGCTACAGAGCAAACTCTCTACCTTCAAGAAATACAACTTATTGGAGGAGTCAGATGCACATTTTAAAATAATAATTTATTTATGTGAATATTATGATAGAAATGTACACAGAGTATTATGGACATCTGTTCTTAGCATGGTGGCCTTAGGCCAAGCAAGGCTTACTAGAAAATTTAATTCTTCAACTGTCACTTAAATAAATAAAGCTGGGTTAGCCCGGACAGAAGATAGGGAAGGGAACACAGGAATGAGGGAGCAAAAGTATGGCAGTAACCAATCCTCTAGGTGATTTGTCGGTTGGTCTAAATACATTTGCAAAGAGGTGGTTATATTGCTAGTTTCACATTGCAAATTCAAATTTCCTTTGATAAGCACAGGAGCAAAATTTAATTAAATGCTGTGATAATAGTTATTTGTCAATTAAAAACGGCTACCTGGCTGGGTATTTTTCTATTCTTAAGAAGAAGTTATGGTCTTTAAAGTATTTGACTTTATCAAGAGGTTCTGGAGATTCTCTGGACTCTTCCCCAGTAAAATTCTTCCTAGTAATGGACTTTCTACCTTTTACCTACTTTATCTTCTAAAATTATTGAAGCCTGCCACCTTTACACAAAAGCAGGTCTTCTCAACCTCAGCATTATTGATATTTTAGATGCAATAGTTCTTTGCTGGGGTGGTGAACTTCCCTGTGCATTATAGGATGTTTAGAATCATCTTTAAACTTTTTACCCACGAAATAAGTAGAAGACCTCCCTCACTCCAGTCACCTGCAGTTGTGACAATCTAAATGTCTCCAGACATTGACAAAATATTCCACCATGAACAAAATCATCCCTGGTTGAAAATCACTGCTCTAACTTAAGCTGTTGCCACATAGTTTAACTGCAGCAGTTTGAATTAAACTCAAATATTTTACTATTAGTGATGATATAATATTAAAAAACTGTTAGTAACTTGTACAGGGGACAGCCAGTGACCAAATGCCAACTCACTCACAATAAGGGCCCAAAAATGTACTGGATAGCTACATATTAGAAAAGGTCTCATATTCCTCTGCAAAGTAGTCTGTGATATTAGTTGGTGTAAATGTCATTACCTGTATTGGTGACGTTTCTCCTCCCCTGAGCATACAAGGCATGTCTAGCTTGTTCATGACCTATAAGAAAACTGGAATTAGTAAATCTTTTTCTCACCTGAAGTACTGATACACTCTAACCCATGGTTCTCAACCTCAGATGCCCTTTGAAACTTTGTGGGGAGATTTAGATAATGCTAAACTCTTGATTGCTTTGCAATGTTCTGATTTAGTTTAAACAATTCTAATATACCTTGGTTACACCTAGAGGTTCTGATTTAATTGGTCTAGTGAAAGGCCTGGGCATGAGAAATTTTAAAAACTCCTGTAGAGTTCTAATGTGCTGCCAAGGTTGAAAAACAGTACTCACTTTATCTTACTTTGGGCTATGGATCATGTTTTAAAATCTCCATTTTGTGTAGAGATGTTGGGAGACAGCTAAGTCTTACTTTAGTTATACTCATACATCTAGTTAGTCTTTATGAAACTCACAAATTTTGTGTCTGTTTTAGATCTAGGAATTTACTTTTTAGAACTAGGAATTTACCTTTAGAACTACAAATTTAATCTTTCACCCCATGTTTCCCAAACTTGTCTACACATCAAAGTTATGTTTTTGTTTTTTAAAGATCAGGCCATATCCCAGACCAATTAAATTGAAATCATTGGGGATATTACATATATCAGTGTTTGTGAAGCTCCCCAAGTCAGTCCAATGAACAGACAAGTTTGGAAACCACTGCTTTACCCATATCTAGAGAGGGATCAAAATGCCTTGTAGATATAGATTATTGGTTCTCATATTTAATTGCACATTAGAATGACATATGCAATTTTTAAACTCTCAGTGCCTAGGTCGTGCCCCAAGTCCAGTAAATCAGAATTGCCAGGCACCAGTATGTTTTTTAGTTCCTTAGGTGATTCCAGTGTGCAGTCAAGCAGTACTTCTCAAACTTTAGCATACATCAGACTTAACTGCAGAGCTCAATGAAACACAGTCTGCTGGGCACCATACTCGAAGTTTCTAATTCTGTAAGTCTGTGTTGGGCTTCAAGAATTTGCACTTCTTTTCTAACAAGTTCTAACGGGTGACACTAATGCTGCAGATCTTGGGACCACAGTGTGAAAACCACCAGGGTAGGAGAATCAGCCTATAAATGAAAGAATGAAGTGACCCATGGAGATTAAGTGTAATTTCCAGGGATTTTTTTTCAGTACTGACTAATTTAGCTTTTGAATTGTTTTAATGGATGGAATAGTATTTAAAATATCCATGAGTATACTAATTATACCTATTGTAATATTTTATTGTTTCCCATACAAACTCTCTTCCATTCAGATTAGTTTTTCCTTGTTTACATCTTGGTGCTATTTTTTCTTTCCCTCATTCATATACATAGATGAGATGTAGATCAATGGGTACCAACAGGTATAGTACTTCAAGTTCATTTCTTTCACCCAGATAAGAGGAAGTATGTGCCTGGCAGTAAATATAGCATCTGATGACGGAGCCCTGACTATAGAAGTTGTGGTTCCACAGGAAAGAAAATGATCTTACATGTAGAAAACCCTATAATGATTACTCACTAAAAACTGAACTAATAAATGGATTCACCAAAGTTGTAGGATACAACAATAACACGCGAAAATCAGTTGTGTTTCTATATACTAACAATGGACAATTCAGAAAGGCAATTAAGAAAAGCATTTAGTTTATAATAGCACCAAAAAGAGTGTAATACCTAGGGATAAACTTAACCAAAAAGGCTTAAAGAGGATACAAATAAATAAAAATACATCTGTGCTTATAGATTAGAAGACTTAATGTTATGATATCAATACTATCCAAAGTGAACTACAGATTTAACGCACTAACTAGGAAAATCCCAGTGATGTTTTGTTGTAGAAATAGAAAAATGCATCCGAAAATTCATATGAAATCTCAAGGAACCCTGAATAGGCAAAATAATCTTGACAAAGAAGAACACGTGTCAGAACTCACACTTCTTGATTTCAAAATTTATTACAAACCTATACTAATCAAAACATTGTGGTACCAGCATAACAACAGACATAGAGACCAATGAAACAGAATAGAGAGACAGTCCCAAAATAAACTTTCACATATAGTCAAATTATTTTCAACAAGGGTGCTAACCTCATTCAATGGGAAAAAGAACAGTCTCTTCAACAAATGCTACTAGGAAAACTGGATATCCACATGTGAAAGAATAAAGTTGGACTCCTATCTTACACCACATACAAAAACAAACTTAAAGTGGATCAGACCTAAAGGTAAGACCCAAAACTGTAAAACTCTTAGAAGAAAACATCAGGAAAAGAGTTTGTGACATCGGATTTGGCAAAGATTACTTGGATATGACACCAAAAGCCCAAGCAACAAAAACAAACATAGACAAATGGGACTACATGAAACTTTAAAAATATCGAAAGAAACAATCAACAGAGTGAAAAGTCAACCTGCAGAATGGGAGAAAATATTTACAAATCACATATCTGATAAAGGCTATCTTTTTTTTTTTTTTTTTTTTTTTTGAGACAGTCTCACTCTGTCGCCCAGACTGGAGTGCAGTGGTGCGATCTCGGCTCACTGCAAGCTCCACTTCCTGGGTTCACGCCATTCTCCTGCCTCAGTCTCCCAAGGAGCTGGGACTATAGGTGCCCACCACCATGCCCGGCTAATTTTTTTTTATTTTTAGTAGAGACAGAGTTTCACCGTGTTAGCCAGGACGGTCTCGATCTCCTGACCTGGTGACTACCTCCCTCGGCCTTCCAAAGTGCTAGGATTGCAGGCGTGAGCCACGGCGCCTGGGCGATAAAGGCTATCTTAGTCAGCTTGAGTTGCCATAACAAATACCATGAACTAGGTAGTTTAAACAACAGAAATTTATTTCTCACAGTTCTGGAGACTGAGAAATCTAAGATGGAGGTGCTGGCCTATTCAGTTTCTGGGAAGGGTTTTCCTGGTTTACTATATCCTCATATGGGAAAGAGACCATCTCTCTTTCTCTTCTCTCTCTCTTTTTTTTTTTTTAAAGACAATAATCTCATTCATGAAGTTTCCACCTTCATGACCTATTGACCTCCCGTAGGCCCCACATCCAAATACTGTCACATTGGGAATTAGGGCTTCACCATATAAATTTTGGGAAGGCAAAAATCAATAAGCTCACAGCAAAAGGTTAATGTCCAGAATATATAAACTCCTGCAACTCAACAACAAAACCCCCAAATGCCTTTATTTTAAAAATTGGCAAGGGATATTGAAACCCTTCAGAGGACAAACAAATGGCCAGTAAGTATGTGAAATGAGGCTCTACATCACCAATCATTAGAGAAATGCAAATCAAACCATTATGAGATATAACCTAGCACTCATTAAGATGGCTGCTATTTGAAAACAAAAACAAAATGGAAAACAACAAATGTTGAGAATGTAGAGAAATAGGAATCTTTGTGTACTCTGGGTGGCAATGTAAAATGATGCAGCCATATGGAAAACAGTATGATCATTTTAATTTAAAATAAAACTACTATATGATCCAAAAAATTCACTTCCGAGTATATATCCAAAAATAATTGAAAGCAGAATCTCAATAAGATATTTGCACACCCATGTTCATAGCAGCACTATTCACCACAGACAATAGGTAAAAACAACCCAAGTGTCATCAACTGGTGAATGAATAAACAAAATGTTTCATATGCATACACTGGGTTATTATTTAGCCTTAAAAGGGAGAAAAGGGTGCCAGCAAAGAGCCTTCAAATTTGAACTGCAACACTGGCTATTTCCTGCCTTTAGCCCTACCTGTCCCACTCTGCAGATTTTGGACTTAACCATTCTCCATAATTGCATGAGCCAATTCCTTCAGCTAAATTTCTTTCTATATACTATACATACATACTTTTTGTTCTGTTTCTCTGGAGAACCTTGACTAAATACAAGGATGAAACTTCAGGACATATGTCAAATGAAATAAACCAGTCACAAAAAGATAAGAACCATATGATTCCATTTATACATGATACTTAGAGTGGTTAAATTCATAGAAACCTAAAGTAGAGTGTTGGTTGCCAGGGGCTCAGAGTAGGGAAAAATGTGGAGTTGTTGTTTAATTAGCATAGAGTTTCAGTTTTTTAAGATGAAAAAGTTCTGGAGATTGGTTATACAACAATGTGGATGCACTTAATACTATTGAACTGTACATTTAGAAATCGCTAGAATAGTAAATTTTACGTTACATTTTACCACAATCAAAACAAAACAAAACAAAACAACAAACTATCTATTCTTACCTAGTTGTATTGGTTCCAAAACAAACTGCAGAGTTAAAAATTACAAAAGATCTATTATAGCTTCAATGACATAGAGAAGAGAAATGAGTCAGAATGGACATCCAAATTGAATTTGAATCAATAATTTCCAACTGGTATTTTTAAAATAGTAACAAATAAACAGATGGACAAAAAAGCCAGATTAGTGGGGTGGTATTCTACACATGACATATAAAGACATGATATAGAAAGGCAAGTACTAATGCCTCTATTCTATTATCAGTGGCAAATTCTTTATTGTATTTTGAATCAGTTTAAGTTTATACAGTATATGTGAGAAAACTGAACTGTGTTCAGAAGAAAACATTGTAAGAACTTAAAATATGTAAGTAGAAATTTTAAAACAATGTAGAGCTTAAAGTTTACATGTGAATGTTAAAATAATCTAGATTATTTGCTGTATAGAGAGTTGAGGGATAAGGTACTAAGTTATTACATATAGGGGATTTTCCAACTATTCTCTATTTCTTTAGAACACAAAATTGAAGGCCATGAACTTCAATTCAACAAGAGACATTTCCTGGGAGCAAGAGCAACTAAGCCTTGATAAAGCAAATGGTAGACTAACTATACTGACTGTGTAACAGGTAAGTTTGTACTCTAAACTTAGAAGCTTAAAATACACACATTTATTCCCTATTATTTCACAGTTCCTGTGGGTCAGGAGTCTAAGCACAGCCTAGCTGGGTTCCTGTCTCATAAGGCTTAAATTAAAGTGTTGGCTAGAGGTACAACCCCTGTTATCTTGCAGACCTCTTCCTGGTTATTGGCAGAATTTAGTTTCTTGCTGCTGTGAGGACTGAGACCCATTCCTGGCCAGATGGCCCTCTCCACACCATGACAATTTGCTTTTCGAAGGCCAACAGGAGGGAGTCTCCTGCAACTTCTTGTCTCTTTCCTCTAGATCCTCTTCGAAATGGTTCATTTGGTTAGCTAAGGCCCATCTAGGGTAATTTCTCTTTTGATTAATTCAAAATCAACTGATTACAGACCCTAATTACACCTGTGCAACTACTCCACTCTTTCTACACCATGTAACAAAATAATGACTGTAATATTCTATGATATTCACAGGTAACACTCACACTAAAGAGGAGAGGATTACGCAGGACATATACATGAGAAAGCAGGATTCTTGGGGACCATCTTGGAATTCTGCCTATCATCCTATCTCAAGATTTGCCTATCTGACCTAAAATAATATCCCTTTGTATTTAATAATTGGATTTTTCCCCAAATATGAAATAGGTTAAAATCTCATTTATTTCTCTCAAAAGTATTTACAGAACAATTTCTCAAGAAGAGACCTTGTGGATGTGCCGCCCTGCATGGAAGCATAATAGCCACATATGTAGTGTTGTTGAAGCAGTGCCATATGACCACAACTGCTTAAAAATATCTTCCCAGGTTTGCAATCAAACCTGGCATTAGCTTCAACTTACTCTGTGACACTTAGCTTTAGAAATGTACCCAATTCATAGTGAACAGATTAATGAGTTGGCTAAGATAGGTAAAAAGGAGTAATTCAAATTCAAAGTTGATAACACTCTTTCATAGGAATTTTTGGTATGACTGGGTTGACATTGCAATCATCTACACATGTATGTCTCCTAGAGTAATATTCATTAAGGGATCACGCTTACAATCCTATGTTGATTTCAAAACCAATATGTCACAGTAATCTTCCCTTTGCCTGTGATCTGCAATACTGTTGGAATTATTTTTCTTCATGTCATTCTTATATTTCCTAACTACCAATGCAGATTGAAATGATAGGAATTTCAGCATTCTCTTTAGTAGCCAGGTTTTTGTTTCAAATACATCAGTAGAGTTATGCTTCATTTTCATTTCCCAGGAGGAAATTCACTAATGTTGTGTAGTAAATAAAGTGTCTTACTTTAACAATTGCTGAATTTAACCATGTATTATATTCTTTAACTCATCTGTGTCCTTTTTCTCTCTCTGAAAATATTAATACTGTGTGATATTGACTAAAACATGGCAATTGTTAATTTTACATATTTCACATTTGTATGGCAGTGGAAAATATCCCGTGCACATATTACAATCTTTTCAGAAATTGGGAATACATTTATGTAAAGTATTACTTCCAAGATATGAAACAAGTTCTACAAACTACTGATCAAAATCCTAATTGAGTGTGCACATGTTGTACACGCTATTTAAGGAAAGTGACAACATCATGTAGTTCTTTCTTAGTGTCTTTTAAAGTAATAACACAGGAAGCAGGATATTATAACCTACGGAGGTTATAAATACTAACCCTATAGCATTTTTATTACCAACTTATATCAAAGACAATCTGGCACAAATAAGATTCTCCCACTAGTAAGCAGTCTTATATTGCAGACATAAAATATTTGTAAGCATTTTAACTTCACAAGGCTACAGCAGCTGTGTCACATTTGTTTTTCCTTCATTTAATATGAGCTTATTTAGATGAAATTGGAATTGCCTTTCTCCCTTCTAGATGACAGTTCTGGTTTAATGCCAGGCCACTTAGTGAGGTCAATCAAACAATGCTCTATTATGTACAGTGGCATAAATCAAAAATCACAAAATCACTAACTTATAACACATGTTACATGCTCAGTAAGTTCAAAGTCTAGCCTTCTACAGGTGATTTTACATTCCATTTTAAGGTATGCCTTATTACCTCCACTGCAAACAGCTCACTTGATCATCTCTGAACTATTTTAACATTTATTTTACACTTTGTATGAGAATGCATAGCTACATTTTTAACTAAACAAACAAACCAACCAGAAAGAAAGTCAAATCAAACTTTTAGACAACCTTTGCCTTATGTTACATCAACATTATTTGCATTTGGAAAATCTATTAACTGAGTTGAATATGAAATTTCAGTGACTCCCTCTCACTTTCGCATCACTGCCTCCCTCACCTGCGTCTGGCCATACTGTTACCATTCAATGAGGTGGGGCCTCTTTAAGATCCTGCTAAGCTAGTAGTCTCTGCCTCCTAACATATTTCCAGTACTGCCAGATGATAGCCACAAAGAGGAATCTGCCATAGGTTTCCTTTCTCGTTCTTTTTTTAAAAGCTGAAAGGGTGAGACTGCCACAGAAAGATTATCAAATCCTCAGACTACATACTCTGGCATTAGTGACCCATATAGGTTTTCAGCAATACGTTCTTGTCATAATTAATATGAAAGCTTCATCCATCTGCTGGATATAGATACCTCCTCAACCCTAAATAATTTAATAACAACTTCCCTGCATGTCTGTTTACATGAGAAGAAATCTTTACTACCTTGAAGACCCCAACTTTCTGCCCTCTAAATTTTTCTACTTTGCACTTTAATCTAGATTTGAATACTCCGAATCTTTTCTCTTGACTCAGGTCTCAACTCACGTTTATCCTAAGTACTATGTAGCTTCAACTTTAACTGATAAAATGCATATACAAATATATACATATTTGAGTTCTTTTCCAAATTTTGTGAATAACCGTTAACCTAGATGCTGGCCTATATTACTGGTTTTACAGACTGTAAAATCTTTTAGGGCAGGAACTGTAACTAAAAATACGTCCAGTATTATAGGACCTAATTAAGTGCCCGTGTATTTAGACAAATACTCAAAAATAATTATCAGTCATTGATAACAATCATGATTTAATTATACTGGAGTAATTCATAATGGTAACCCTGTGGGAAAGAGCTACATCCCAAAGGCAGCTAAGTCAGTAATAGAATAATAATAATAATAATAATAATAATGCATCGCCTGTATTAACTTTCTGGTAAGCAAAGCCCCCAGATGTAACTAAGATATGGAAACAAAAATAAATAAACAAATAAAGCAGGTTATCATCAACAACCCAGAGAATGATAGAAATTCTAAATGTAGTCTAAAATCTAAATGTACATGTGTACATATAAAAGTATAGTGTAGTGTACCTGTTCTGACTAAATTTAACATTATTTGTCATTTTCTTTTTCTCCCTCTCTTAATTATCTGGTTTGTTGATATATTTGGCAAGTTGATTGAATAGGCAGCATCACAAAATCCTATAATTACCTCACAAAAAGCTAGTGATAAGAATCTGTTGGTGTAAAAATATTCTAAAGAAAGTTATACATATTCCAAAAATCTTTACTGCTATTTCATCACAAAATAAACAAAAAGAGCAAAGGATAAAACTTCACATTTGTATAAAAATAATTTTTAAAATTGTTCTCAATGACTATGAAAATAATGGGGCCAGATTACTTACTTTTCAGACATCTGTTAGGATCCTGAATCAATAAAAAGTTGTTCTTTTTCCTTCTTTAGAAAAAAAACACATCTAAAGTGAGAACTTTTAGTGATAAAGACATGAAATAATAAAATGCTTTTGTTTTCTTTATTACATAAGCAGAATTTCTAAACTTCATTTTTTATTAATTCTATTTGTCATTCTTTTAATGCTCAGTTAAGAAAAAGAAAAACACAAATTACTTTCAGGACAACATATACTAGATTTTCAGTTTTCTTTGACGACTTCCAAAAGTCCTTTGATTTGGACTCCTAAAAAGGAATTTTCATCCTTAGAAATGTATTTTAAAACATTAAAACCTTGAGAATTTCAGGATTGGATATTCTCAGCTGCAGCTCTGGAAAAAGAAAAAAAAAAAAAAAAAAAAAAAAAAGCCGTGCATAGAGAGATGAAGCCTTAAAGTAAAATTTTAGAAGCTTGACAACAAGGAGATTCAGTGTCAGAAGCAAATTAACTGGCCTAATAGGAAAGAGGCCCTCTCAGAAGAAGATAACTTGAAGCCAGTTGAGTTATTTGGGAGACGGGGAAAGAGGCCCGCATGACGAGGCTGGGATAGTGTGCACATGGCACCTTCCCCCACTGTGCCTGTCCACTCGGCTCTACCAAGTGTGGGCTCATGATTCAAACTGACAAGAACCTTACTCCCTCTCTGATCCAGAAAGAAAGAGCCTTGTCAAGTTGAATATCCTGCTTGCTGCACAGGAGCAGGGTTGCCAGGAACAATGGGGGAACTCAAAATGTGCTCTCAATCAGCAAGAGGACTTGGGCCCTGATGTGGCTGCTCACAGAGTAGCTAGAAGTGTAATCGAAGCTTAGATGTCATTGCATTCTTTTTCGAGGAAATGTGAGTTTCTTGTTGTTGTTGTTGTTTTGCTTTGTTGTTGTTTTTCCTAGACTGTAAAAATACGGTGGTAAAAGGCTCTCTTTTCTATAAGGAAAATAGAATAACCAATAAACATACTCTAGCCCAAAGAACAAATTCAATTCGAGCAAGAAATGAATGCATTAAAATTCACGGTGTGCCAGGTAGAGTAGCCATAGTGGGTGTGGATGTAAAGATGATGTATTGGCATGGAGGAGACCAATACAGCCTATGAAAAGTGGCACTGCATTCAGAAGATGCATAAAGATTACGGAATTTGAAAGTCAAGGTCCCTCTCTTCACCCTCATTTTCCTACACTTACTCCGTGATCTTTGAACAGTCACTAGACTTCTCCTAAACCCCGTGTTCTTAACTATAAAATGGAGTTATGAGGAACTAACTTACAGGAAAGATGTGAGAATTAAATGAGATAGACCATGAAAAATCCATTTGGAACATGTGAAGTGCTACACACACGTTAGTTATAATTTGTCTGGGAGCAAATATGACTCATGATTTCTAACTAGTACTGCCAATTTGATCTCTATCTATCCTTCCAGAAATGAGGTCCATCTAAGAGCTCACATTCTATCTTCCAACAGACTATATTTAAAGAAGGAATTAAGTAAGTATAATAGATACAGGAAAATACTAAAAAAAAAAAAAAAAAAGGTAAAAGAAAAAAAAAAAGGAAACAAATAAAACCCTTAAAAACAAACAGTCAAACCCAACTGGGATAGTATAGCAGAAGGCTTCTCAAATAGGCCTCAGTGGAAATGGCACCGATTCCCATGATCAAATGCTATTAATGTCTAAAAACCAGTGATCACTGTTTCCTAGCATTTCAATTAACAATGCCAATCCACTGTGTGTGAGGATATTAAAGAGAGTGGTCATTCGAGAGTGAGGCACCAGGATGAAACTTACTGGCCCCTAGAACTGGCTTTGCATTTCCAATCATCAGCCAGAACTATAGAGTGAAGATCTTTGCTTAGAAGCTCTACTTTCCACCAAATATAATTATTTATTTATGTTGTTTAAAGTGAAAGTATCTTCAAAGAAAGATAATTTCTGTGAAAGTAAGTTAAATTTCCCGTAGCAAAGAGAGGGTGAAAGAGAAGGTTGTGGCTGGTGGAATACAATTTTTATAACCTGAACAGATTCATGATAATGTTGATGTTTGTGAAAAAAGGTCAAGGTCTAGGGGTCTGACAGCATCAGAAATACCTAGAACACTTATTAAGAGAAAACTACTGAAGCAGAATCTTTCATTAGAGATTAGAGATTACAGCTTAGAATTCTGCATTTAAAAGGAAACCCAGACTAAGAATAAGATCAATGAAGTTTCTTCCCTAGACAAATTTTGCATGTGGGTATTTAGAACTTGTATCACAATCCTATGTGTTATTCTAATGATTCCATTTGTAGAGCCCTTGTTTTTCTGAGAGAATCACTGAATACACTGAGTGTAAGTACCAGATACTCTGGCATGTCAGCAAGTCACAAGCAGTGAGAAAACCGCTTTCCCTAGTTTAGGCCAAATCCTACAGCATCCTGAATGTGACTCTTAGCACATTTCACTGCATTGGTCTATCCGTGTGTTTCTCTCCCTACCCCTTGACTGAAAGATCCTCTAATGTAAAACCTAATCTTCTTCATTTTTATATTTAAGCTCTGAGCACTGTGTTGAGCCAATTGCAGAGGCACAATAAATGCTCATTGAATAGAACTAAAACTTTGAAGCTGAAGAAACTTGCCTTAGCCATGAATCTTACAGGAGAGCCAATCCTAAAGCAGCAGCTGCAGTGAGTAGTCATTGAGCCATCTATAAGACGACAAATGGTTGATCTGGCAGAAGTGTAGGGTTAAGGCTAGAAACAAAACAAGGCAGTGCCGAAAAGGAACATACAGTCTGTATCTATTGTAAATTCTAGTTCAAAGAAAAACACAAAGTAACAGAATAAAAACAACTTCAAGAAGTCAAGCATTCAGCAATGTGTACTAAGCCTCCACTACATGCCAGGTATTCTGCTAGATCCTGGGGATGTAGCATAAAATGAAAGAACATGCCTGCCCTTATGAAGCTAATGGTCACATACACATGTTAAGGTGCTACGAAGAAAATATTGAAGGAGTCGTGAGAAAGCGTGATAGAAAGTGTGTATATGTATGTGTGTATGTGTGGCCATCAGGATGTAGTTGGAGGAAGGTAAGGAAGGCATTTCTGAGACAATGATATATAAACAGAATCCTGGAAGGATAAGTCGGTGTTAATCAAGAGAAGAATATTCTTGGCAGATAAAATGTATGCCATAGTCTGATTGTAATATTTTGAAATCCTAACCCTCAATGTGATGCTACCAGGAGGTAGAGCCTTTGGGAGTGACTAGGTCATGAGAGCAGAGGTCTCAGGAAAGGGATTAGTGTCCTTACAAAAAGACCCAAGAGAGACCCCCCTCACAATTTCCACCACATCAGAGCACAGAGAGAAGGCACCATCTGTGAATGAGAAAGCAGGCCCTTAGCCTATCAGTGTCTTGACTTTGAACTTCTCATTCCCCAGAAGTGTGAAAAACAAATTTCTGTTGTTTATAAAAGCTACCCAGTTTATGGCATTTTTAAATAGCAGCCCCAATGAACTAAAACAATACTCAAAATCCCTGACAGCAAAAGGCTTGTCACTTCAGAGGAAGTTTTTAATATTTTAGTCATTAGAAGAGTAAATGTTAATAATTAATAGTTCCAAAACAGGTCACCACTATTTCCTAAGGCTGGATATTTGCAAAATCTGCCTACTCTGAGCTACCAGAAAAACCAGAAGCTTCAGGATGCCCCTTCCATCCCTTGACTGCTCACTACAGTGATGGGTGACATTTTTAACCTCATTAATTCCATAGGAAAAGTCACTAGATTGGCACCTCCATGGTCTGTGGAAGGATTTTTGAGTATTCTCAGTTAAACAAAATGTTTTACAAAATAAATTTTTAAGCATAAGAGGAATTTTTGTAGCCAAACTGTATTTTCTCAAAACATAATGACTTATACAGAAGGCTTGTAAAAATCACTCTTTTATATTTGTGAAAAGTCATATTGCATTTCAATGTCAAGAATGCTGGCATGGTGGATACCAGAAGCCAGAGTTGTATTTCTTGGTGGCTTTTTTTCTTTTTTTTGGCCTGAATTTTTAAGCCATATTGGCCCTCATATTATCTGATAAATCTAATTTTCTTCTCAGAATGGATTTTCTGGTAGAATTTCATCTTTTTCCTATCAGTACACACATTATCTTATCGTGATTTTTTTATACCTACCATTATTTCCAAGGTGCTGAATGTCATCAAGAAACATAAGTGATAGGACAGATTGGGGTTCTTCAAGAGCTTTATACTCATTGTATAAAAGTAATTTTGTATGCAATGTTTGTTCTTTGATTAAGAAAGGACCACTGCGCTCTTATTTTGATATATGTGATTTGTGCAATGTTTACCCACTAGTTGTTTCAGCCTAGGGACAATTTTTATGACCAACTAACAAACTCTATAACAGTATTCGTAATGTAAATGCGGATATACCATTATTTATACTTCAGTTCTATAGCAAAAATTGGTTCTATGATAAATAAACTCTCATTATCCAATCATTAGTCTACTGTAGCCACAATGACAAGTCATGCCACAGGCAATACAATATCACTAATGAAATGAATTAATTTATCCTTTTCAAAGGGACATTGGGGAATTGGAAATGTATGTTTTATAGTAGCACTCCAAATAGAAAATATACCTAATAATTCAACATTTTGGGCAGATATTTTCAACTCCATCAAGTTTATTTTATTCAACAAATATTTATTGAATGCTTTCTATGCTCCAGGTACTTTTCTAGGTGGTGAAACTAAATTCTACTGGGGGAAGTCAGAGGTTAAACAAGTAAAAAAAAAAAATAGACAAAACTAAGCTAGATTTTGATAACTGCTCTGAAGAGAGAGGAGAAAAAAACAAATAAATAAACAAAAAGCCAAACAAAACAAACTTAGGTTAATAAAGAGTCATCAGAAGGCTGTACTTCATAAGGTGTCCAGAAAACACGACGCTGATTCACAGACCATTTTCTACTATAAAAGTCATGATGATCAATTTAGTTTGGACCTTAAGAAATTGCTTATAATAAACATTTTTCACCCATGGAAATGGCAATTGCATATGGGTCAATCAGATAGCTGATAACAATAAGAACTAATAGTAGATATAATTTTAAGATTAGAATTTTTATTTTACATTTTCGTTTTCAAGTTTTTGATTGCTCTGTGTTTGAATATTTAAGATTCAGCATCTTTTTTTTCAGACCTTGCATCTAGAGACAGAATGAGAATCCTATCATCCCCCACAGGTAAAATAGATGCATAAGCAATATTTCCAGTCCATAAATAGAGCTTCTAAAGACAGGATATCTGAAGACGAGGCCTTCCAGGATAGAGAAAGGGCCTTGGTAGAGCTTCTGTAATCAGTGCGATATCAGAGCACTAGCTCAAAGAATTGTATGCACCAATGGGAACCTGAGGTCTTGAAGCCAGTGCTTCCTTCGGACTCAGTTCTGCCGGTAATGTAACCTGGAACATGTGCTTTATCCTCTCCCAGCCTCAGGTTTTGTTTTTTGTTTTTTTGTTTTTAAATCTTTTAAATGAAAATAATTACTCTACCTTTCAGGGTTGTTACAGGTATTATAGACACAGAGGAGTAACACAATATGCACATCAACTAGTGGTAAAAGAAATTCTACAATACACACTTGGGCTGCAAAAGTACAATGGATAAGCAAAGAATAAGAAATAGCACTTTTGAAAGACGTAGGAGATTCCACTTACTTCTACACTCAAAGAAATTATGTTCCAGTCTGAGAGATGTGTGTGTTCATCCTCCAGTTAGTCTCAGTGCAATGCATCTCTTGCGGTGTAAGCATCCTGCCATCTCACGTTATTTATACAGTGTTTTAAAATAAGCATTTCTCTTTAAGTACAAGATAATTATTTAATCTGTAATTAAAGCAAGAAATGGCAACCTGTCTCAAAGCTAAGGAAAAAAATTGGTTCCATATTTATTGAGGGGTGGAATTTCGGTCTCCATGGTGATGCTGTTATAAGAGATTTTCAAGGATAATTTTGATATTAATGAATCCAGCTTTATAAGGTAACTTTAGAATGTAAACCTGCAGAAGATGCAGCTCTAATCTAAGGTAAGTAAAGTGTTCCCAGCAATACCTGGCAGTCAGTAGATGATCTATATAATTATTTTGATCATAAAATAGGCTAAATGGGCCTATTTTGACCATAAAATGGGCTAAATGAGTAGTCAATTTTTTTGATTATAAAAAAGTAGTGGATTCCAAGCTTGTGTGCCTAGCTGCCACAATCTAAATTTGGACAATGTGCTTTATTGGAGCAATTTTGCACTTTTCAAACTGTCCTAGATGTCATTGTGTTCTGACCAGCAAAATAACTTATAAATGATAACTCATGCACTGGAAGAATTTGAACAAATTCATATATTCAGCAACAATCTCCTGGTTGAATTAATTTAAAATTGATACTCTTTTAAAAATCCTTCTAGTTGCATTGCAGGTCCCAATTTATCAACTAAGCATTTTGTCCTACGGAGATTAGATGGAATGGCAAAAACTATCCAATACCCTCTTTATTTTCTATGTTTCTCCTTTAGAAAAAAGCCATGTAAATTACAGAAAAAGGAGAAACTAATAGGGCTATATAAGAGCTGATCTCACAGTTATTTGTAAGGGACAACTCCATTTAGTCAATAACCCTTCTGTTTGATTGGCAGCCATGCCCTTAATATTTATTACATATTTTAATATCACTCAGGATAACAAGAACGTTAAACTGTCATCATAAATCAGTTCCTATTTAGAAATCTTATAGTAAAAAGTTGGTAAGTAATTTTGTTTTAATTTACTTTAAAAACAATTCTGCATACTGTTAGGGGAAAAAGAAACTGTTGTTGTAAGGACGATTCATATAATTCTACAAATGCATATGAAAATCGGTTAGAGGTATAGTTTTCCACATTTCTATAGTTTTCATTTATTTGTGGATTCAAGTGGATCTGATAAACTAAAATGTAAAAGTCAGGGTAATAAAACCCGTTTTGCATTTTTATGTCTATAAACATAGTTCACAATCCTGATGGCAGGAGTTGTAGAATGGGGGAAAGGTATATGTTTGAAGTAAGCCTTGAGAAAAAAGTCGACTTCATAAAATAAGCAGCTTAGATAATAAAGCTCTTATTCACATCAGCTCTCCAAGCAGCATTTATTTAAACAGTTAGATTGGAGGCCTTGAGAATAGAAAATATGCCAAGCTTACATACTGTGTAATTTGGGAAAACCTTTCTCATACACTATGTCTGTAGCATTTGGCAGAAATAACTTCCATTTGGAATATTTCTAGTTTCTAATTTTTCAATAATTGTATCTCATTTTAAAGTAAGAGCAAATTATGGTCCAAACTATTTATTTTTTGTCTTGTTTGCTTGTTGTCTTGTTATGTTGTTTTGTGAATGTATTATAAAGATTATTTTTAGGCAGAGCCATGTCTTCATCAATAAATATACTGAAAGAATGAATTAGCTGTACATAGGATCCAACAATCTCTAGGACTTCAGGAGAGTGCCCTACTTAGCCCTAACGAAGGATTCTCACCCTTTGTTAACATTGGGGACCATAAGTAGAAGGTATTCCAGGACAGCCACATGATGCTGAGGATCTCAAAGGGCTGTCAAGTATACAATGGTGTTGCAGATACACTTTTCATCCCCTGTGTCTCTAGGAAGCACTAAGTGGTTTACTGCCTCTGGTGTAGGTACCCATGGGGTCAAAATGTCAAGAATTGGGGTTAGGCGGAGTCATCAGCAGGTTTCAGTAAACAAGAAGCATCTTGGTCTTGACTTCACAATTGTCACAGCTGAGTTGGATATGTAGGCCCTAACTGTTAACTTATATATACCTGAGGAGTGTCAAAAAAGCTGCTGGACTTTGCCAAATCATCATCTCTAATACAGGTCAGCCATGTGAAGGACAGGTAAGGGAATTTCCTGGAGCTCTACAAGGAAAATATAGCCTAAGACCATCCTGGAGCTTGCAGAGGGGGAAATGTGCTTCTTCACTGCAGGATACATTTTTCTTTCTTTTATAAAGGCATATCAGAGGTAGTTTTAATATTTTTTTATCAGTTTATAAATGTAAGCTTTATAAGGAACATTTATTTAAACAAATTGTTTAAGCATTGCACCAGCACACAGGGGCTGAAATAAGATTTGAACTTAAAGATATTGGGTGGTCCGATATTTTGAAAGGAATGAAGACCTCACATAACTCAAAACAAGTATACTTTAAGATGAATATTCCCATAGGAAAAAATGTAAATGTTATTTTTTATTTTTAGCTTTTAATTGACAAATAATAATTGTACAAATTCATGGGGTACATAGCAGTGTTTCAATATGTATAATGTACAGTGATCAGATCAGGATAATTAATGTATTGATCATTTCAAACATTTATCCATTTTTTGTATTTAAGGACATTCAAAATTCTCTTTCTAGCTATTTAAAACTATATAATATCTTAGTAACTACAGTCATACTACAGTGGTATAAAACACTGTAATTTATTCCCCTTATCTAGACAGAATTTTGTATCCCTTAACAAATCTCTACCTAGCCCTCCCTTCCCCCTACCACTCCCAACCTCTAATACCCTCTGTTCTACTTTTGACTTCTGTGAGATTAACTCTTTTTAGCTTCTGCATACGAATGAGAAAATGTGGTGTTTAGCTTTCTTTTCCCTGCTTATTTCAGTTACCATAATGTCCTCCAGTTCTATCCACGTTGCCATGAGTGTAGGCTTTCATTCTTTTTTATGGCTGTATAGTATTCTCTTGTGAATATATACCATATTTTCTTTATCCATTTATCTGTTACTGTACATCTAGATAGATTTCATATTTTGGCTATTGTGAACAATGCCATAATAAACATAAGAGTGCAAATGTCTCTTCTGTATAATGTTTTTCTTTTCTATTGATAAATTCCTGGTAGTGAGATTGCTGGATCATACAGCAGTTGTATTTGTAGTTTTTTGAGGAACTGCCATACTGTTCTTCATAGTGGTTTACTAGTTTATACAAGTGTTGTGTAAGAGTTCCCTTTGTTTCTGCATTCTCGACAGCATTTGTTATTGTTTCTCTTTTTGATAATAGCCATTTTAACTGGGGTGAGGTGACACCTCATTGTGATTTTCATTTGCATTTTCTTAATGATTAGTAATGTTGAGCATTTTTTCATATATTTGTTAAAGATTTATATGTCTTCTTTCAATATATATCTGTTCAGCTCATTTGCCCATTTCTTAATTTAGGTTGTTTGTTTTGTTTTGTCTGCTGTTGAAATGTTTGAGTTCATTGTATATTCTGGATATTAATATCCTGTTGGATGAGTGTTTGCAAATATTTTCACTAATTCTGTAGACTGTCTTTTTACTCTACTGTTTCCTTTGCTGTGCATAAGTTTTTCTGTTTTGATATAATCTCATTTGTTTATTTTTGTATTTGTTGTCTGTGTTTTTGAGGTCTAACTCATAAAATCTTTTTCCAGACCTATGTCTTGAAGCATTTTTCCTGTGTTATCTTTTAGTAGTTTTATAGTATTGGGTCCTATGTTTATGTCTTTAATCCATCTTGATTTGATTTTTGGGTAGGGTGACAGGTGAATAATCTAGTTTCATTCTTTGGCATATATAGAGATATCCAGTTTTCTAGGGACCATTTATTGAAAAGATTGTCCTTTCCCCAGTGAGTTTTGGCATCTTTGACATAAAACAGCTCACTAAAGATACATGGATTAATTTCTGGGTTGTTCTTTCTATTCCATTTGTCTATGTGTCTGTTTCTATGCTAGTACCGTGCTGTATTGGTTACTGCAGCTTTGTAATACATTGTGAGGTCTGGTGCTGTGATTACTCTGGTTTTGTTCTTTTCACTTAGGATTGCTTTGGCTATTCAGGGTCTCCTGTGGTTCCATAAATATTTTAATTTTTTTTTTCTATTTCTGTGAAGCGCATCATGGGTATTTTGATAGGAACTGCATTGAATCTGTAGATTGCTTTGAATAGTATCATTTTAACAATATTAATTTTTTTGATTATGAGTATTGTTCATGTATAGAAATACTCATTCTTTTCATCAGCACATGGAAGATTTTTCAAGATAGACCTTATGATAAGATACAATCATTTTGAGAAAATCAAAATTATATCAAATACCCTCTCTGACCACAGTGGAATAGAACTAGAAACTGACACCAAAATAAACCCTCAGAAATACACGAAGACATGAAAATTAAGTAATATGCTCTTGAATGATCTTTGGGTCAACAGTGAAATCAAGATGGAAATATAAAAATTCTTTGAGCTGAACAATAATAGTGACACAACTTATCAAAACCCCGGGGCAGCAAAAGTGGTGCTAAGAGGAAAGTTCATAGAATTAAATGTCTGAAAGAATGCAAGTAGATAATCTGAGGTCATACCTCAAGTAACTAGAGAAACAAGAACAAACCAAACCCAAGCCCAGCAGAAGAAAATAAATGACAGGGTCGGGCACAGTGGCTCACGCTTGTAATCCCAGCACTTTGGGAGACCAAGTTGGGCAGATCATGAGGTCAGGAGATCAAGACCATCCTGGCTAACACGGTGAAACCCTGTCTCTACTAAAAATACAAAAAATTAGCCAGGCATGGTGGCACGCACCTGTAATCCCAGCTAATTGGGAGGTTGAGGCAGGAGAATTGCTTGACCCAGGAGGGAGAAGTTGCAGTGAGCTCAGATAACACCACTGCACTCCAGCCTGGATGACAGAGCGAGACTCCGTCTTAAATAAATAAATAAACAAACAATTAAATGGCAAAGATCAGAGCAGAGCTAAAGGAAATTGAAACAAACAATACAATACAAAAGATAAATGAAACAAAAAGCTGGTTCTCTGAAAAGGTCAACAAAATCGATAGATCATTAATGAGATTAACCAAGAAAAGAAGAGAGAAGATCCAAATAAGCTCAATTAGAAACAAAAGGGGAAATGTTACATCTGATACTGCAGAAATACAAAAGATCATTCCTGGCTATTGTGAATACCTATATGCACACAAACTAGAAAATCTAGAGGAGATGGATAAATTTTTGGAAATATGCAACCCTCTTAGATTAAACTACGAAAAAGTAAAAACTCTGAACAGACTAATAACAAGTAGCAAGATTGAAAGATTAATACAAATAATTGCTAACAAGAAAAAGTCCAGACCAGATGGATTCACAGATGAATTCTCTCCGATATTCAAAAAATTGTTACCAGTCTTACTGAAACTATTCTAAAAGAGAAAGAGGGAATCCTCCCTAAATCATTCTATAAAGCTGGTATCACCCTAATACCAAAACCATGAAAGGACATAACAAAAAATAAAACTACAGACCTATATCCCTGATGATCACAGAGGCAAAAAATCTCAGTGAAGTAATAGCTAACTGAATCCAACAGCATATCAAAAAGATAACACACCATATCAAGTGGGTTTCATATCAGGGATGGTTTAACATATGCATGTCAATAAATGTGATACATCACATAAACAGAATTAAAAAGAAAAATTGTATGATCATTTCAATAGACACAGGAAAAGCATTTAACAAAATCCAGCATCCCTTCATGATTAAAACCCTCAGCAAAATTGGCATAGAAGGGACATACTTCTAGGTAATAAAAGCCATCTATGAAAGACCCACAGCCATCATTACACTGAATGGGGAAAAGTTGAAAACAATCCTCTTGAGAACTGGAACAAGACAAGGATGCCTACTTCCACCACTTCTATTCAACATAGTACTGGAAGTCCTAGCCAGAGCAATTAGACAAGACAAAGAAAGCATGGGTATCCAAATCAGTAAAGAGGAAGTTAAACTGCTGCTGTTCACTGATGATATGATTGTACACCTAGAAAATCCTAAAGACTCATCCACAAAGCTCCTAGTCTGATAAATAAATTCAGTAAAGTTTCAAGATACAAATCAATGTACACGAATCAGTAGCACTCCTATATACCAACAACAACCAAGCTGAGAAACAAATCAAGAACTCAATCATTTTTACAACAGCTGCAAAAAAATAAAATACTTAGGAATATACCTAAGTGAGGAAGTGAAAGATCTCTACAAGGAAAACTACAAAATACTGCTGAAAGAAATCATACACAACACAAACAAATGGAAACACATCCCATAAAGTGGGGAAAGGACACCCTGTTCAACAAATAGTGCTGGGATAATAGTCAAGTCACAGGTAGAAGAATGAAACTGGATCCTCATCTCTCACCTACAAAAAATCAACTCAAGACGGATCAAAGATTTGAATCTGAGACCTGAAACCATAAAATTTCTTGAAGATAGCATTGAAAAACTCTTCTAGACATTGGCTGAGGCAAAGAGTTCATGACCAAGAACCCAAAAGCAAATGCAACCAAAACAAAAACCAATAGATGGAACCTAATCAAGCTGAAAAGCTTTTGCATAGCAAAGAAGGAATCAGCAGAGCAAATAGCCCACAGAATGGGAGAAAATATTTGCAAACTATGTATCTGACAAAGGACTAATATCCAGAATCTACAATGAACTCAAACAAATCAGCAACAACAATCCAAATAATCCCATCAAAAATTGGGCAAAAGACATGAATAGACAGTTCTCAAAAGAAGGTATACAAATGGCCAACCAACATAAAAGAAAAAATGCTTGATATCATAAATTATCAGGGAGACTCAAATCAAAACCACAAAACGTTACTCTTGCAAAAATGACCATAATTTAAAAATCAAAAATAACAGATGTTGGCAAGGATTTGGTGAAAAGGGAACACTTTTACACTGCTGGTGGGAATGCAAACTAGTACAACCACTATGGAAAACAGTATGGAGATTCCTTAAAGAACAGCAATCCCACTACTGGCTATCTACCCAGAGGAAAAGAAGTCATTATATGAAAAAGACTCTTGCACATGCATGTTTATAGCAACACAGTACACAACTGCAAAAATATGAAGCCAGAATAAATGCCCGTCAACCAACAAGTGGATAAAGAAAATGTGGTATATACATATCATGGCATATTACTCAACCCTAAGAAGGAAAAAAATAAGGGCATTCACAGCAACCTGGATGAAGTTGGAGACAATCATTCTAAGTGAAGTAACTCAGGAATGGAAAACCAACTGTCTTATGTTCTCATTTGTAAGTAGGAGCTAAGTTATATGGAGGCAAAGTATAAAAATGATATGATGGGCTTTGGGGACTTGGAGGAATGTTGGAAGGGTAATGAGGGATAAAAGACTACACATTGGGCACAGTGTACACTGCTTGGGTGATGGGTGTACTAAAATCTCAGAAAAAAAATGCTGATGATTTTTGTATATTAATTCTGTACCCTGAAACTTTACTGAATTCATTTATCAGTTCTAAGATAAGTTTTTTTTTTGTTTGTTTGTTTGTTTGTTTGTTTGTTTGTTTTTGTAGAGTCTTTAGGTTTTTCTAATTTAAGTTTAGGTCATCTGCAAACAGGGACAATTTGACTTCCTTTACATTTGGATGCCCTTTATTTATTTCTTTTGATGAACTGCTCTGGCTAAGACTTACAGTACTACATTGAACAAGGGTGGTGAGAGTGGGCATCGTTGTCTTGTTCCAGAATGTTGTGTTTCTGATATGCATTAATACCTAGTCAACATGGCTTAGGGGCACTTGACCTTGGTTTTTAATTTTGCAGGCATGTCATTTCACACATTTCTGTTTTCCTCTTTTTTTTTTTTCAATATTTGTTGCCTACTTCTATAATGAAGTATGTGAATCAAAAGGTGTTCTTTATTTTTCTTTTTTCTTTGTCTTTTTCTTTTTTTTTCTTCAAGATGGAGTCTTGCTCTGTCGCCCAGGTTGGAGTGCAATGGTGTGATCTCAGCTCACTGCAACCTCTGCCTCCTGGGTTCAAGCGATTCTCCTGCCTCAGCCTCCCATGTAGCTGGAATTACAGACATGCACCACTATGCCTGGCTAATTTTTTGTATTTTTAGTAGAGATGGGGTTTCACCAATATTGGCCAGGCTGCTCTCAAACTCCTGACCTCATGGTCTGCCCACCTTGGCAGTGCTGGAATTACAGACATGAGCCACCGTACCATGCCTATTTTTCTTAACACCATTTCTAAAATTCCCTCATCTAAAGTAATAGCACAGGATGTTGTGGAGATTTTAAATCCTCTTCAAATGATTTTTAATCACATCTAAACATCTTTCCAAATTTTTTTATGTTTTCAACAATAGTGTTCATACCACAAGTTAAAAACTTGAGCAACATTGTTATAAAATTTAAAATATGTTAATTTTGGTAATTTATAAATGGATACTTCAATTACTACCAAATTACTCAGAAAATTCTGATATATGTAGAGCATGAATGATGATGATGTCTATTTTGAATTTCTGTTTGCCAGAAAGTGTTGCTGCCAAATGACAACACTACAAACACAATTTCAGTTAACTCCACCTGCTCCTTTAAAACAGCACAATTCTTGATCACCTTCAAATTTGATACTCAAATATGATACTTAAATTTTTCAATTTTTTTAAAATTCAGTTATTTCAAAATGCACATAAAATGAATTATACAATAAACCATTTGGTGTCTGAGATTATGTGGCAGGAACTGTGTTGCAGACTCTTCATCCCTGATTATTCCTACTTTAGAGTTAAGGAAGTGAGGCTAATTTGGCTTAAGTAACTGGAAAAGAGTTTAACCTAAGTTTTTGTGGATTCCAAAGTTTATCCCTATTTTGCCAATATTTCTAAATGTAGTCCCAATTTGAGAAAGGGTTGATGGTGATAAAAGCACTGACATTGTTGTTATAGCAATTAAGCTAGGTTGTTGAGAAGAGAGTAGGTGGTGAGGACAGGAAGGCAGTGAGAGCCACCTCTTGGCAGGGCCATTGGTATCAAAAGTTACATGGAGAATAACAGAGTGATTATAGGAGGACTTGGGTTCAAGTGGAAGCTTCTTTACTTTAGAATCAATAGATATCTGGATATGTATAGGTATGTTACTTTACAGAAAGAAGGAAACATCTGGAAAGTAATTATTTCATTTTAATAGCAATACAGAAATTTCAACAGTCTAAATGTTTAAACAGACCCTACCATAAAGAATATTGTAAATAAGGCATAGAATGTTGTTTTCTTCTAACCCTGTTCACTCTTTTATTCTTTGTCTAGGGCTATCTTCTTAGTAACAATAATAATTATAATAACTGCATATATTAAAATGGGTAAATTTAATATATTAAAACTCTAAGCAATGTTCTAAGCACTTTTCAAAACTCAAGTCATTTAATTTTTACAGCATATCTTAAAAATAGGATACCATGGCCGGGCATAGTGGCTCACGCCTGTAATCCTAGCAACTTGGGAGGCTGAGGCTGGTGCATCACCTGAGGTCAGGAGTTCGAGACCAGCCTGGCAAACATGGTGAAACCCCGTCTCTACTAAAAGTACAAAAATTAGCAGGGAGTGGTGGCAGGTGCCTGTAATCCTAGCTACTCGGGAGACTGAGGCAGGAGAATCGCTTGAACCTGGGAGGTGAAGGTTGCAGTGAGCCAAGATCATGCCATTGCACTCCAGTCTAAGGGAACAAGAGCGAGACTTCGTCTCAAAAAAAAAAAAAAAAATAGTATACCATTATGATTCCCATATTACAGATGAGGAAACCAAGGTATAGAGAGATTAAATAACTTTCAAATTACTCACCAGCAAAAGTACTCACCTTGTCTTCCCAGGATCCTCATTATAACCTTTTCTCCTTTCTCTTTGTGTCCTTTTTTTTCTTTTTTCTTTTTTTTTCTTTTTTTTCCTTAACCAAAATTTATGTATTCTGTGTCCCCAGGACCAAACAATATAATTAATTGATTAAACAGAATCATGCCAAATCATTTAGCTTAATGTGTTGCATTTCCAAAATGACATTTATATCAAATAAAACCTTAAGTGTTTTAAAAGGAGGCAAGTGAACACTCAACTTTTATTTGTTTGTTGTTATTACTAAAAATTACTGACTCAAAGAAGAAAATATCATTTAAACACCTCAAACCAAAATTTGTTTAACACAGATGTTGGCTTACAGAATTAGATCACAACTCGTCTCAGAGATTTTTTAATTAAAAAAAAAAAAGAAAATATAACCAGATAGCATATTATAACAATGCATTTTAAAATAATGCATTTCTATTATATTCATCTCCATATAATGATGATTTAAGGAAGTAAAGGGAAGATGAACAGTATAGATCAATAAAGATAAAAATGTTAGGCACAAAGAAAAAAGAGGGAAGATCCAATTTTTTGTTTGCTTCAGCAAATAACTCTTCCTTCAGCTTACAATCTCTTCTAAAAAGATAGTATTTATCCTTTAAGGATAAGTTGTATTAAAAAGTATTACAATATTTCATAACAATGTTATTTAATAGCAATATTTAATTTTTCACTTTCATTATCTTGCAAGCACACAGTTTCCATTTCTAATATGGCAAGGATTGATAGCTAAACCCCATAAACAAAATTTCTTTGGGGTCCTTGATTCTTAAGAACATAAAATATTCCTGAGGCATGCAATAAGTCAAGTCTCCAGACAAACCATTCAAGATAAAGCAGGGGCTGAAAGCTATTCTGATAGAAAGAAGCTGGGAAAGAGAAATACAGTGGGTGATTTATTAAGATTTTTCTTTGAGGCTAGAGGATCATGAGGAAGGCTTGTGTGGAGAGACAGGTTGGGGGTCGGGGGAATAGTTGCTTGCTCAATAGTACCCTGATGGCTCCAGTGATATGATAAGAACTTCCCAGAAATACCTAATTTACTCCAAGGGAGCAGTTCACACCTCATTATGGGCCCACAACTGCAAATAAATGTACAATAATATGAATAACAATAATATTGCAAAAATATGCAGGATAAAAAAGAAACAAATTTGTGCACAGAATTATCCACAACAAAAGCACAACCTTTGCTACTTACTAACATCCCAACCTTTGCTACTTACTTACATCCCACAACAACTAATGTACCTACCAGAATTTTTCTAAACATTATTTTTGGCTCATTCACTGATGATTACAGAATGAATCTTCTTGGATGTTTTCTCCTTTCATTGCAATTCTCTATCTCTTGTCAGTGAGTGGGCCCCATTTATTTCTTTTGTGAAATCTCTCAATTCCTGTCTCAGTGCAGATACTTCAGGATCTCCTTACCAACCTACTCTAAAATATGCTTTTCCTGTTTCATAAAAATCATTTTAAATGATTTTCTATTTTCATTCATTCATTGGACAAAATTTTTTATATACCAGCTGTGTTTCAGATATGCCTATAAAAATGATTTTTAGACTCTTGGTTCATGGTAAGAAACAAGACAAACAGAATCTCTGCTCTCACAGAGCTTACATTCTGGTGGAGAGGGATAAATGATAAATAGGTTGAGACATAAAAGAAGTATTTTCACATAATGGTTAAAATCTAGGAAAACAATGAAACTGGGTAAGTTATATAGAATGATAGGCAGTAGTATTTTAGATAAGATGGTGTATTAGTCCATTTTCCCTCTGCTGATAAAGACATACCCAAGACTTGGTAATTTATAAAGAAAAAGAGCTTTAATGGACTCACAGTTCCACGTGGCTGGGGAGGCCTCACAATCATGGTGGAAGGTGAAAGCCACATCTTACACAGTGGCAGACAAGAGAGAATGAAAGCCAAGTGAAAGGGGAAACCCCTTATAAACTCATCAGATCTCATGAGACTTATTCACCACATGAGAACAGTGTGGTGGGAAACCACCCCCATGAATCAATGATCTCCCACGGGGTCCTTCCCACAACATGTGGAAATTATGGGGGCTACAATTCAAAATGAGATTTGGGTGGGGACACAGCCAAACCCTATCAGATGATCAGGGAGGGCCTCCATATGGACTTGACATTTAAGGTGAGTCATGAATAATGAAAATAAGAAAGCTATGTTAAGATGAGTGAAACATTTAACCCAGAGGGCATACAAAGGACTAAGTTTCTAAAGCCTATTCATTCCTCATAGTTTCTAGAAAATGAAGATCATAAAGTAGGTGTGGTTAAAGCGTAATAAGACAGAGGAATCTTCATAAAGGATTGAGATGGAGAGAAGGGCAAGGGTAGGTTAGAAAGATGTGTAGGTCATGGAAAGGAGTTTGAATTTTATTCTAAGTTCAACAGGGAGTTACTGAATGTTTTGAAGCAGAGGTGGGTGTGACAATATTTGCTTTATATTTATAAAGGACTACCCCAAGGGTTATGAGAAGAATGTGACACTGGGGCACAGAGTAGAAACAGGGAGAATGGTAAGAACTCTCCTCCAAGCAAGTGAGGATAGTGGATTACATAAAGTAGTAGACGGAAAGGAGGAGGACTCTTTGGGATATATTTGGGAGGCAGAGCCTATCTGTCTTGCAGATGAATTGAATGTAGGGATAAGCAAAATGGAAGAACCCAGCATGGCTCCTGTAGTTTTTAGCAGGAGTCCTAATTTGTCTTGCTTTCAATGATCCTGAGTTCCTCTCTCCACCACGGTACCTCGATTAGAGTAAAGCACATTTCCTCATTATTCTTTCCACACACAGTACTCATTCCCATTTCTATCCTTTTGCTCAGAGGTTTTCTAGACTTTACTCTTCCACATTTGCTAGCCCAGATCATTAGTTGTAACAAATGAGGGTTGCATCAATAATATCTTGTGTCTTCTAATTGAAATTCCATCTTGTATTATTTGTTGCTTCATAAAAGTGAAGTTGTGTCCCCAGGTATATAATTAGAACATTTATAGTAAGCACCATATCTTAACTTCTTTAGGAAGTAGTCTACCATCTAACCACAGATGAAAAAATAAACTCTTGCTGATTAATAATGAATGTGATTGGCCAGGCGCGGTAGCTCACGCTTGTAATTCCTGCACTTTGGGAGGCCGAGGTGGGCTGATCACGAGTTGGAGACCAGCCTGACCAACATGATGAAATATGTCTCTACTAAAAATACAAAAATTAGCTGGGTGTGGTGGCAGATCCCTGTAATCCCAGCTACTCAGCAGGCTGAGGCAAGAGAATCTCTTGAACCTGGGAGGCAGAGGTTGCAGTGAGCCAAGATCATGCCATTGCACTCCAGTCTGAGCAACAGAGCAAGACTCCGTCTCGAAAAACAAAACAAAACAAAAATTAATGTAATTTGTGATTAAATATAAAATTCTACTCTTCTATGTGTTATTCCACCTAGCCTTTGACACACCTTTCTTTGCCCAATTTCTTGTCCTTCAGGCTCCAGCTCAGCTGTTACTTCCCAGGAATGCCTTCTCTGATGACTCAAGCCAAAATATCACTGCTTACGGCCACTGTCTATCATGTTTCCTTGGTATATTATTCTTCATAGCATTTATCCCTCATCTTGTGTGATCTTATTTACCTGTGTACTTATTATCTGTTTTCCCTACTGGAAAGTTAATGACATAAGAGCAGAACTTATCTATCTTGTTCACTCCTGGATCTCAGCCCTTACAGCAGTACCTGTCTCCCAGTATCATGTTTTATGTCAAGCACTGTCCTAGAGGCTAAGAATAAAGAAATAAACAAAAACAACAAAACTCTTTACCCCCATGAAATTTATATTCTAGGGAGAGATATAAACAATAAGTAAGATTAATAAGTAAACACATAGTCTATTATGTAGTGATAAGTGCTGGAAGGGGAAAAAAATCGAGCAAGAGAAGGCAGATAGGATCAATTTATTCGTGGAGGGATTGGATAGCTATAGAATCTTAGGATGGCTAAGGAAGTGCTTGATGAGAAGGTGACATTTGAGTCAAAATCTCAAGAACATGAGATAGCATGTCTTGTCGGGAGCTGGTAAAGACCTTCCAGACAGAGGGAAGAGCGGATGCACATATCCTGAGGTAGGAAACTGCCTCGTACACTCTAGGAATGGCCCAATTTGCTAAGGATCTGTGAAGGCTTAAGCAAGTGGAAAAGAGGTGGGAGATGCAGTCAGAAGGAGAAGATGGCAACAAAGGATCATTTAAGATCTTTGAGGCCAGTAGAATGATTTAGGCTTTGGATTTTACTCTTAATAAAATGAGAAGTGACTGGGAGATTTTGAATAGAGAAGAGTCATAAAAGGACTTATACTTGAACAGAAACATTCCAGTTTCTTTTTCAGAATGGGCTATAAGAAAAACAAACAAACAAACAAACAAACAAAAAAACAAAAAAAAAAAAACAGAAACAAAGCAAACAAAGTGATCAATTAAGAGCTATCACCATGACTCAGGTGAGAGACTCTGGTGGCTCCAACTGGAATAGTAGCATCGACATGAGCTGAAGTGATGGTTTCTCGTCCTTGATAAATATTTGTTAAGCTAATGAGTAGTAAGGGGTTTCCTACTGAACAGTGATGGTTTATGTTTTATTTAAACATATAATGTAGCCCATTTATAAACTGAACAAAAGATATATACAATGATTTTTGAAATTAGATCAGTAACTAAATTATTTAAAAGTCAAAAAGTGGTTTCTTAATAAAATTCATAAAACATTTATGATAGATGGGTTATATTTATTTTTACAAGATGCCCAAATGGGTTATTCATTTGATTTATTTATTCTTGAGACCTATATTTCTCTTGAAAGTAATTTTGATAAGCTGGTAGCATTTGTAGAAAATTTAAGAATAGCTATGTTTTGGGGGAAAACAAACAAAAAGAGCTTGAGATCTGCCATCATTCTGACCTCTTTGAAAACAATGGAGATGATAAGTCTATCACTTAAAATTCTAAATTAGTAGTTTTATAAAAATGAAAATCCTTTTCTTGTCTGTAGTAAAGTTTTCTTTTTAATTTTTTTAAGTGTTTTCATCTGACACTTTCTAATTACCTCTTTTGGATGAACGTTAATGTATTTTCACAGTGCTACCTGGCTAGGTGTCATGTTTAGACCCAGACAGTTGAGTTCTACTCTGTTTATCAGTAAAACTGGTTTTGACTGATTCTGCAAATGAAGCGTATGTTCTGAGCCATTCTCAGAAGCAAATTCAGAACATGTGAAATTTCTTCCTCTTTTTTATAGAAATTAATTAGCTTGTCGAAATTGCCTCATTGTTGTGCCTCTTTGAGTGGTTTATATTCAAACCATTTTTTCAAAACAGAAAATCTGTGATTAGCTGGAGTTAAAAATCTAAACAAGAGATCCTCAAGCTCCAAATCATGTAAATTGTAATATTCATGACAGTTTATAACTTGTTTTCCCCCAATGGGAATATCCTATGTGGTTTATTGCAAGCCATCAAAAGCAGAGCTCTCAAAAATTGCAATATGGTGTTTCACTGGCTCTTGCAAACCTAGTTTAAGCTGATGGGCTGCCAAAAGCCAAAAAGAGACAAAAGAAAACATACTTAATATTTTGAAAACATGTTGGTATATACAAATCACTCAAAATTCTGTAGACTCAGTGCTTATGTTCTACTTCAGGCAACTTTAGAAATGCTTTAGAATATTGCACACATTGTAATACATTTCACATCACCTAAAATGCACTAGCTTTTGAAATTGGTACACCGATCACATTCTCTTTGGTGCACAAAGGCAATCTTGTTTACATTTCTAACAGATCCTTGGTTACATTCTGGCAGTAAAGACATTGTTATGAACAGCACAGAAAAAGATGTCCTGTGTTTGTCTCTGAATTTTTGTTGTTGAAGATATTGGATTGCCATCTCTAGCACAGTTCATAAACAAACTTGGTGAACATCAAAGGCTATAGCATTACAACCTGCTGAGCCCAGATTACACACCTCAAAAGTAAATGTTACCTCAATGAAAACTCTTCTGAAATTTAAAATCAAATAAAACTCAAAATGTCCAAATGTTTTCTTAAGAACTCAGGCATAGTGTGTGAGAATTTTTTTTTTAAATGCTTTTTCAATTATTGGATGATTAACCCTACATTTATTCAATTACGTACAATCTCTAATTTGTTTGGCACAATTTTATTTATTCTCATTTGCTCTTCACACATGCAGTCCTGCCACATATACTCTGGCCCTGGATATGGGAAATACGGGATGTACTTGAAAAACAGAACTGCAAATGTCTCTTTAACTACATTTAAAACATAGTGCATTATTCACAATAGAATATGGGTAAATCATTCTTGAGTATGTGATTCCAAGATCATAGCTCTACCAGAGATAGTCACTTACATGCTCATTAGTTGTAACATACACACACACATACTCACAAATATATGTACTGCATAAATCATTGACTAATTTCCAGAGAAAGAAAACATCAAACTAACGAAACTCTGCCAAGAAACGCTGTTTAACAGTATTTATTGGTGCTTCTCAAAAAAATAAAATTCCAAGACATCTTTGTTATGCCCATTTTGTGTTTTTACAAAAAAAAAAAAAAAAAACACATCTGTAAGAATGAGTATATTTCCTATTGGCAATCTACAAAATCATGTCATATATTATCCTTAACAATACAGCCAACACAATTATTTAGGGAGGATTCCAAAAATTTTAAAGAAGCTGAGAGAAAATATCTTAGTCATTAGATTACACAAAGTGATTCCAGTTGGACATCCCTAGTCAACTTTACATAAATCCTCAGTGCTAATTTAAGTCTTCAGTCTCAATCATTGCATATCTGTAGTCATATCTCATCACTTCACTAACTGGCTCCCTCAAGCAGAATCCTTTGCTTCCTCAACTGTGACCTAATAGCACTGTTCACATACCTCCCTCATGACAACTACCAGACTATATTACAAATACACATTATGTCATCTGACTCTTCAGAGAACCTGAACTTGTTGAGGACAGGGTCATATATGTATCATCTTTTATCCCTAGTACCTAGCATCTTTTCTAGTCCATAGCTGATAGCTGATATCAGTAAATGCTGAATACACGAATAAACCTTGGACCAAATATGTTTTCTTAGTATCTCACGAGAATACACTGATTCCTTGACTTTTACCTTTAAAGAACCTAAGCAGAGAACTCAACAAAGCCTGCCATGGGCTTTTGACATATAGAATTTGAGCTAATAAATGAATGTTGTTTTAAGCTGCTGAGCTTGCAAAAATTTGTTATAAAACAGTAAAAAATAAATACAGTCATATAAATGGTCAAAGGCATATTTTCAGTGAAACAGCTAAAACATGTTAACGTTTATGGCACAATTTTATCAAAATTATAATTTGTGAAGAATCTTTAAAGTTTGTGATAAATATATTTAAAATCAAATTTAACGATGCTATACTACTGTATACCTATTAGAATGGTTAAAATAATAAAAAAGACTGACAATACCTACTGGGATTCTCATAGTTTGCTGATGTAAATGCAAAATGATACAGCTACTTCAGAGAAGTTTGGTGTTTCTTACACATTTTAACATATATTTATGTAATGCAGAAATACCACTCCTAGGTAGCTATACAAGAGAAAACTTATTTTCACAAAAATTGGTACACTAATGATGAGAGCAGCCTTTTTTTTCTAATCTCCAAAAGCTTGCAACAACCTAAATGTCTTTCAAGTGGTGAATGGATAAACAAATTGTGGTACATTCATCCAGTGGAATAGTACTCAGTGATCCACATAACAATTCAGATGAATCTCAAATGTGTTATGTTGAATCAAAGTAGTCAGTCTTAAAAGGCTGCATACTCTATGATTCCATTTATATTACTGTTTGTATTTTCTATTGCTGCAGAACAAATTACCACAAACTCAACAGCTTAAAACAGCATTCATATATTAGCTCACATTTCTATATGTCAAAAGTCTGGGGCAGGCTGAGTTGGGTTCTCTGCTTAGATTCTTACAAGGTCAAAGTCAGTATGTCACTGGGCTGGGCTTTTATCTCAGGCTTCTAGGAGAAGAGGCAACTTCCACCCTCATCCAGGTTCTTGGCAGAAGGCAGTTCCTAATGATTGTAGGACTCAGGTGCTCATTGTCTTGTTGTCGCTCAGCTCCCAGAGGCCACTTTCAGGTCTTTTCCACATGTCCCTCCTTATCTACAAGCCAGCAATGGTACGTTGAATCTGCTTCAAATCTCTCACTTCCTTTTCTGTGACCAGCTGTCACACACTCTATGTTCTTAAGGAGTTTGTGTGATTATATCAGGCCCACGTATATAAGGTAGCATAATGATAAGAGTTATTATAACAAGGGACGCATGACATCTTAAAACTGTGCCTACCAAAATAACTTTCTGAAAAAGGCAAAAATATAGGGAAGGAGAATGGATCTGTGGTTACCAATAATTAGATGTAAGAGGAAGGGCTAACTACAAAGGGACAATAAGAGAGAATTTCTTCCAGTGACAGAAATGTTCCATAACTTGATTTTGGTGGTGCTATAGGACTTTATGCACTTGTCAATACTCCTAGAACTATACATTAAAAAAACAGTTTTACTGCCTGATAATTTAAAAATAAGTGGAAATAAAGAAAAAAATGAAATTCAAAAAAGTCTCTAGTAAAACTGAGCTATCTTAAGTAACATCCTAAGTAAATCTAAACCTCGGTTCTTAGTATTCTTGATCATCTCGGGTGCTATCTAAAGGACAGAATAATCTATAATAACATTTTTTATTAGAAAATCTAGACTCAAATTGAAAAGAGTTAGGGTCTTTTATTTGCCCATTACCTTTCTTTTCTATCTTCCATTTTTACTGAGAATTTTTATTTAACTTTCAAAGCTTCAAATGAAGCCTTTTCTTAACTACTCCAACCTCTGATTGCTCTCCTCTCTGAACATCAAATAACACTTGCTTTTACATCATCAGGTATTTTTCATACTGCAACTTCTTTTTCCCTATTTTGCTTAATTGTGCCTTCAGGGTACAAACTTTGAAGCCATAGTGACCACTCTTCAATTCTAATCTCCATGTCCAATTCAAGTCTTCCATTCTACCATAGAAATAGCTCCCTCTCATACTTATTCCTCTCTGTTTTCTCCCACTATACTCATTCACTCAGGAATTTATTGCTTCTTGATTAGATCATTGTCTTAAATTCATGTTTACTTTTTGAAGGGGTGGCCTGCCCCTCCACACCTGTGGGTGTTTCTCGTTAGGTGGAACTTGAGAAAAGAAATAAGACACAGAGACAAAGTATAGAGAAAGAAAAGCGGGGGCCCAGGGGACCGGCGCTCAGCTTACAGAGGACCCACACCGGCACCGGTCTCTGAGTTCCCTTAGTATTTATTGATAATTATCTTTACCATCTTAAAGATAAGGGAGTGGCAGGACAATAGGATCATTGTAGGGAGGAAATCGGCAGTAAGACATATGAACAAAAACCTCTGTGACATGAATAAGTTTAAAGGAAAATGCTGTGCCTTGAGATGCATATGCAAACATCTCCATAAACCTTTTAGCATTATTTCAGCCTATCACATGGGGAGAAACCTTGGACAACACCTAGCTTTCCTAGGCAGAGGACCCTGCGACCTTTGGCCGTGTAAGTGTCCCTGGGTAGTTGAAATTAAGAGAATGGTGATGACTTTTAACCAGCAAGCTGCCTTCAGGCACTTGTTTAGCAAAGACACATCCTGCACAGCCCAAAATCCATTAAACCTTGAGTCACCGCAGCACATGTCTCTTGCAAGGACAAGGTTGGGGGTAGGGTCACAGATTAACAGCATCTCAAAAACAGGACAAAATGGAGTCTCTTATGTCTACTTCTTTCTATATAGACACAGTAACAGGCTGATCTCTCTTTCTTTTCCCCACAACTTTTTATTTTCTGTTTTTGATCATTGCATTTATAAATGTTTCACTTTTTCTGCCACCAATTTAATGTTTCCAAGTAACTGTTCCAATCAGTTAATTTTCTTCCTCAGAAATTTCAATACCATCCTCTCATTCTTTCTTTATTGAATAATGTCCAATCTCTTTAATCTTGGCATTAATGGCCTGCCTAAGTCTGGCTGAAGTCTTCCTTTTCAGTTTTTTGTTTTCTGATTGATATATAATATACAATAAAAAGTTTTGGCCAAAAAGTGGCCCAATATTTTTTCACTGTGTCCATGCTGTTTTCTCAATCTGGTATAATATCTCTACTATGGAAATCTCTTACCATATTTTTCAAGGTCCACATGAGGTAGAACTCCTTCTCAGAAGCCTTTCCTGGTGTCTCACCCCTCTTAGTCAAAAATAAATCTTTCTTCTCAATATTCATGGCATTTTTCTTAATTGTCTTAATCACACTCAGCAGATTATATATTGTATTACATTTTTGTGCATGTCTTATTTCTCCTTATTCACCTTGAAGTCCCCAACATTCCTCCGAAATAAAACTAAAAAAATTGTTGACTGGATTAATTAAAATATAAATTTATAGTAATGAATTATTTTACAAATAGTATTCCCTTGTAGAAGTAGAAAGGATAACCAAACAACTCAAAATAACATGCAAAGTAAGTTAAATTGATAAGAACTGACCAAAAAGAGAGATGAGGCATTGCTTTGTCTCACAGAAAATGGCTTAGTCAGAAATTAAGAATATGTGGAAGAGATGTTGAATATTGTATACCCATATGTGGGCCATATACAAGATAGGCCCTCTGACTGGGCAAAGTCCAGGCACAGAAACACAGGGCTGGAGAACAGCATGGTCTTTGTCTCTGAATTTATGTAAAATTAAGAGGAGAAAAAATAATGGAGTAATATTGTCTTAACTGAGGAGAGTCTTTATTTAGAAATATAAATACATATAAATACACTATGTATGGTTATATTTCTTTACCTAATTGGTCTCATTATTTCCCTTAGAAGCTTTCAAACTCAGAGAGGCAAGAGCTTTGGTTTTGTGATAGATGTCTCCAACAGGAAAAAAAGGTAAGTAAGTTAACTTTCTTTAGTTAGTAAATTAAAAGAAGATTGGGTAAGTTAATAATCAACTGTCATAGAGGATGTTAAAGTAAGGTTTTACTTCTTTGTTTTATCCAAGTCCCAAATATAGAGAATGAATATTAAAAATGCCAAGGAACCCCAAAATAAGAAACAAGACTATTTATGAAAGACTTGAAAAAAAAAAGGTGGTTGTATTAGGCCATTCTTGCATTGCTATAAAGAAATACCTGAGACTGAGTAAGTGATAAAAAAAAAAAAAGGAGGCTTAATTGGCTCACAGTTCTGCAGGTTTTACAGGAAGCATGGTGCAGTCATCTCCTTGGCTTCTATGGGAGGCCTCAGGAAGCTTGCAGTGATGACAGAAGGCAAAGGGACATTTGCATTTATAAATGTTTAAAGGCAAAAGCAGCAGCAATCAAGAGAGAGTGGTGATGGGGGTGCCACATACTTTTAGATGAACAGATATCATGAGAACTTACTATCATGAAGACAGCACCAAGTCATGAGGTATCCACCCCCGTGATCCAAACACCTCCCACCAGGCCCTGCACTGGGGATTACAACTCAACATGAGATTTGGGCAGGGAACAAATACCCAAACTATGTCAGTAGTTAAAAACTAGTTTCCTAGTTTTTACCTTAACACTTTCCTTGAGGATATGTAAAGGTTAGAGGAGCAAAGAAAAATGGCTGTTTATGGAGAAAGAATTTCTTTAAATAAAATTATTGAATTTTCCCTTGCCATGGGGAAAGAGTGGGGATAGAGGCAATGTGACAGGGCCACCTGGAGAAAGCTTTATATGTGTCTTTCAGAATCAGGTGACTTTTGACCTGTACTATAAAAATTAAAAGGCTAAAACTATGACCAGAGGTGCCCGAATAACAGGAAGATAGAGAGAGAAAATGACATTGAGAATAACCTTTATTTGGCAGAAGCAAAGATGTAAAGATGTGAGGTGTCCATGGACAAATGTGGACCATGTGGAAGGAAACTGAACTCAAGCCATCTGGAAAGGACTTTCACAAGAGAGATTCCTGAAGTGATAATGAAGCCTCATCAGTAAGAGGGTATGTGGCCTGGGCTGCCCATGCCCTGAGAATTGAAGTTGTAAGTAACTAGCTAAATAGAAAACCTTACCATGTGAGATCACTCTGTTGGAGGATGTCAACAAGGTCATCTCCAATAAATCCATAAAATTACTCTCAGGCAGAATCAGAATTAGGAATCTCGGGTGTCCCTTCCTAAGAAGAGCAGCCATTGAATCAAATTTATGTCATCAAATAAGATCTTTAGTTTTTCTAACTTCTTTTCTTCACTCCATCTGTGGAAAGGTGAGAAACCTCATCTAGCAAGAGGAGTACAGGTTAGGAGAGTCAAAAATAAGGAGCAAAGATGAAGGCAAACAAAACCTCTCCTCTGTCCTGTGCCTAAAGCAGTTGCCAAGCTGGAAAGGGGGAGAAGCTTTGACTTTATGTGAAGTTCAGAGTATTTTTAAACATTATCCTTTGCATGACATTTTCATAACAGTTACGAAAACTTGTTTTTGCCAAATTAATTGTAAAACTCACTATCTAAAAATGGCTAGGAAAAATATTACAGTACCTAACTTATATTAATATCAATTCAAGGAGTGGAGAACCCCAGAGAACAGATTTGAATGATGGAGGTTAGGATGGCAGAGAGCAGAGGTAACAGGGCGAAAGGAGATACAGTCTGTACCTGCATTTGGGTTTTACCCTACTGATTCTCCTTCTTTCAAGGTGCTAGTTATTTTGCTGGAGATGACAGTACAATTAATTAGGGGAAAATACAGTGGAGGCAATCATCTATGTGATTTTAAATTGTAATTCATGTTTCCAAATAATTATTAAATAATTAATTTCCAAAAAATTATTCTTTTTAATAAAGAATTTTAGTCTAAAGAAAAGGTGTTAAGTACATAGAATCATGTTTGGGGAAGCAATAATCATTGCCAGGAGACAATTGTCCTCCTAATGTTCATGCTGCATACTACCAGGAAAATTATATAAAAACAACCAGAATTTTTGAAATTGTGGTATACAGCATTTACATTTCTTTTTAAAGCAGAAGAAAGAAGTTTAAAATCTAATGATCTTTTTCTGCATTCCAGCATCATTTCAGTGATATTTACTTTACCTTCTTCATGCACCTGATGACTTCCTGCTTTCTAATATCCATGTCCCAGACAAACAAGAAAGGGTCTAGTAAGCTTTTTCATCTTGACTATTCCAATTAGTGGAACAAAGCATTTAAGTCCTTTATCTTTACCACTAAAACTGTGAACTCTCTCTTAATTTTTTTTCCCAGAAAACAGTTGAGAAGGGAGAAATCATCTGGGGTAGGGTTCAGTAGAATCTTCTTACTGCTCTTGAAACTTAAAAATGCCTAATATTAGTCTTGAAAAAAAACAAACAAACTATTTTTAACACTTTGGCCAGGTCAGGGAAACAGAAATTCAGACCCTGCACTTCCCAGTTATAAACCTATCTAATTGGTTTTCAAATGATAATTTCATTTTCTTGTGGTCAGAGATTATGATTTATCTTTTCTCATCACAGATCTTGAAACTTTCTTTGTTCCACAAATATTTATTGAATGATAGCTCAGTTGTAAACATTTTGCCAAACTTTCATATATGTGTTGGGTAGTTAACTAGGTCTGGCACTAAACAGATTGTGGGTAAATAAACAGCATTCGTTTTCTGGTTTTATCTCCTGATCTAGTACAGAACTGACATTACTCTATGACACAAAGATTCTCCAGTGTGCTCAGCCTGATTTCAGGTCACCTTTGATAACTTCAAAGTTGTAGCTATTACTGAAGACTCAATTCAAGGGCAAATACAAGGTGACTTCAGGAATTTAGGGCTGAATTACAATTGACTGTCTAAGAAAGAACTCATACAAGCTTCCATGTTTTTCGAAGATCCTATTGCATAATAAATTTTTGTTACATTCTAATCTTGAATAAATTACCAAATCCAGATCTAGATTGTTATGTTTGGCCTCAGAGAGCTATGAGTGAAGAATTAGGGCTGGAATTGCAACAAAAAGAAAACATGCCTTGTTAAATTTCCTTTTGTGTGGCTAAAACCTTTTTTGCTATACTATGTTTCCAGTGGGAGTAATTACAATGTGTCTAATGTTATCCTTGAATAAACTTTTTTTATCCTATGTAAGAATAAGTCTTTTTATGTTCAGTAAAGCACCTGGCATATTGTGAGCATTTCACAAGTGCTTAATGATGAAACAATGGGAACTAAAGATCTAAACCCTTGTTTCCTGTGGCTACTGTAATCTGAATGGACAAAGGAGGAGGAAAAATCACCCTGGTTATTGTAATATTATAACTTATTGTCCCATACCACACTGTTTTGTTTAGAAAACACTTGGAAGCCAATCTACGTTTGAGTATAGAGCAAGATCATCTTATAAAAGCTCACAAGTGTTTATAATTCTCTTATTAAATCTTACAGAATATGATAAAGTTTGCAAAGAATGATGGAATATTACATCACAAATTGCACAACCATTAGAATTTAGCTAGTGGATATATAATGAGACTCTAAGAGTATACAAGAAATTAACTTTTATTTAATTATCACAATGTATTTTTAAGAAGCAGATTCGAGAAACCTTGTTGCAGAATGCTCATCATCAAACAATACACAGAGAGCATCCAATTCAAGTATTTTTCCTCCAAGGGAAAAAAAAAAAAAAATCATTCTTAAAGCTGGGAATTATTAGAGACTCTGCAGTTCAATCCTGAAATCTGACATTTACTGAGTATTTAACAATATTGCCATAATTAAGCATTAAATGCTGATATTAGATACAGAGGTTTTCATTCATATTGTTAAAGACCAGTGCTAGCCAAAGGAGCAAATGAAAAAAACAAAGCAAAGCAAAACAAAACAAAAAAACACCCTAGAACAGATTAAACAAAGAGTAGAGAAAAGAGACTGAGAAAGTAATTCAGAAAGAAAAATAAAATTGTCAAAGATATGGCTCCAAAGTCAAAGAGAACTCCCCCACCCCCACCTTAAGAAGATTTCACTTTAAAGAGTAAAGCAAATGCTTTTAGATCCAAGGGTACCTGGTTCAAATCTCAGCAGGGGCAGATTTCTCACAAACTAAAAAGGCACTCTCCCTATTAAAGGAACTGACTTAATACAGTTATATGGACCATTACTGTACAGAATGGGAATTCGCACACTATTTTCTAAATGGGGCCTTTTTGTGCATGTACAGTAATTCTTATAGAAGCCTTTTACAAATAAAAAAGGAAAAATTGGGGAAAAATCTAAGAACCCATTATTTGAGCCTTTAATAACTACTGGTATATTAGAGACAGCCATCTGCAGTAATGTAGCAGATCAAGTCTTCCTGGCAATGGTCTGAAAAAGCATTCTAAAGGTAAAAGCTTAATTCTTGTACGGACCCCAGATGCCTAGAAAAAGATTAACAAAATATTCCTTAAAGTATGGCCTCAATGTTGGACCTCAAAATGCATGGTCTTCATGGAACTTCACTTAAGCAAGAAGCAGCACTCAAATAGTTCATCATAAGAACACTTTTGCCTGAGATTTCCACAAGAAGACTTTACTGAGTAATTATATGACACTCTAATTTGACTGCTGAAAGTCTTCCTTAGTAGTGAAACCATGACAGACATGTGGTAAACATTCTACCCAACCCACCTTAAAAAAGAACCCTCAGGAAACTTCTAGAAGTCTCCTTCTGCAATAAATTTATATTTGGAGAGCTATAGTTGATCTAGGTTCAACATATTTGTGGTAATTTTTATCACTCTCCCTGGGAGCATCATTGAAGATAGAATAATATTAAAGTTGAAAATGTCTTTTTCACCAGCTTCACCGTGCACAATTCTCTGGGACCGAACTAAAGGCTAAATGATTGCAAATATGGGTCAAGATTCAAAAACGTGGATTATACAAACATATAAAAATACTTTCAAAAGTAAAATGTGTTTCTTGCAGAATAAATCTGAGTACTGGGTCAATATTTTAGGTAGTAATAGATTTTACAGAAAGTAATATATTTGAGACCTATAATTTATCCACACTCTACCAAAAATTCTACACACATCTTCTCAGTATCATATTCTTTTCAGCCAAAAAACAATGAAATAAAATTTAAAAGCTCAAACTTGTTGAAAGAAAGGGTGTGGACAGAGGCATTGTTGGTTCACATGACTGATAGTAACAGGTGTGGAGGCAAAAGTGAATCTCAAAGTGCAAAGGATGACTTCAGAAGTTCATCTCCTTCTCTCTGCCTCTCAGGTCCTCTTCTCTTTAGGTTGGCTTTTCTCTCAGACAGGCACCGCACCCCTGTTAGCCCTACAAGAAAGCTTCCAGTAGCTCTGGCATGGCACACATCCTCACAAATGTATGTCTTGTGGAAAGAGCTACTCCCTTCCACAACATTTCAAAGCAAAATTTCTGTCCAAAAGCTCAAGAGAGCCTTGATTATTGTTTCAACTAAATTGACCTGGATTTAAATTGGCCCAGATTTAAATGACCATGTGTACATGATCAGATTTCCAGAGATTTTCTTTGATTTTAGTCAATGGAAATGACAAGAAATCATATATGTTGATTTCCTATGAGTTTGACTGAAAGAATGACCAAATGACATGTTTGTGGTTTAGAACGTCATCTGCATAATAACAATTGACTCAACAAATTCTGATTTGTAATATATTCAGGAATATCCACATGCATGTGTATGTGTGGACACACACACACACACCCCAAAATCTTACAGTTTTGGAAACTAAACAGACATGATGTAGAATTAAAATCAGGGAACAATTTTAACTAACTATGAAGCCACTGAAGTTGGATTGAGTTCTGTTAATGCTCTAACTTTGATAATATGAAAAAGATAGAGGAAAAATAGTCAATCTTCAATAAATATTGAATAAATCAATGAGTGAAGTCATTAGATAGAACAAAAATAAGTATTTTATTATGGAAGCTAACAAGAAACTGCTTCAATAAAAACAAAAAAATAAAATCTAGTTAATACTCTGAGTATATTAGAAGTGAAGGTAAGTTTGGGAAGCTGAAAAAAAGCTGGATAAAAAAGTTAAATTCTGTAGTATTAAAGAATTTTCTGTGCTGGTTTTGGATTTTAGAAATTTATATATCAATTTAGCTAATAAAATAATTATTTACATACGTGTCTAAGCACATGGAATATAATACAAAGTTAGGTGTGTGCTTGTCAGGGTATCTCTATGAAAAACAATGAACAGGGAGAGGTAAGAATAAGTAAAGTAAAAAAAAAACTCAAAAAAGATAAGTAGAATTTAGGTGCATCCTGAGCACTATGTGTGGGGACAGAAATAACTTAGAGAACATTGTCCAATTAGTTAGAGAGCACACCATGTCCTTTTTTTTTTTCTTTTCTTTCGCGATAGAGTTTTATTCTTCTTGTCCAGGCAGGAGTGCAATGGTGTGATCTCGGCTCACCAGAACCTCCGCTTCCCGGGTTCAAGTGATTCTCCTGCCTAAGCCTCCTGAGTAGCTGGGATTACAGGCATGTGCCATCATTCCCGGGTAATTTTGTATTTTTAGTAGACACGAGGTTTCTCCGTGTTGGTCAGGCTGGTCTCAAACTCCTGACCTCAGGTGATCCACCCGCCTCATCCTTCCAAAGTGCTGGGATTACAGGCATGAGCCACAGTGCCTAGCCAAGAGCACACACCATGTTCTTTTCACAGTAAGAAATTAATAAAGAGTATGCCTATATATAAAGCAAAAGTGGGCATTTAGGAGGCAAATATAGACAATGAGTACCTGGGCCAAGAGAGATAGAATAAGGTACATAAACATGACAATATTGGGGCCCGGCGTGGTGGCTCACGCCCGTAATCCCAGCACTTTGGGAGGCCGAAGTGGGTGGGTCACCGGGTCAGGACATCGAGACCATCCTGGCTAACACGGTGAAATCTCGTCTTTACTAAAATAAAATAAAATAAATACAAAAAATTAGCCAGGCATGGTGGCGGGCACCTGTAGTCCCAGCCACTCGGGAGGCTGAGGCAGGAGAATGGCGTGAACCCGGGAGGCGGAGCTTGCAGTGAGCCGAGATCGCGCCACTGCCCTCCAGCCTGGGCGACAGAGCAAGACTCCATCTCAAAAAAAAAAAAAAAAAGACAACGTTGTCAAGAAAGAATCTCTGAGTGGTGGGGCAGTTTCTTGACAAATCTTAAATGTTTTCCAGTACAGCCCAAAAGTTTCTGTTACATTTATTCTTTTATTTAAGCAATCAATTACTAATAAACAATGTTATTGTTAATTTTTGTAAGACTCACTAAAAGGAGCCATAAAGTCTAAAGAAGTGGTCTCGCAGTAGCCCATGGGACAGCCATGTTTTCTAAAATAGTCTTTGCTGTTATTAAAAGAAGCTAGAGGTTGGGTGGGAGAGAACAATGCCTTAAGTCTGGCTAACTCAAGAGCTTGTAATTTAATAATTATTTAATTTCAGAATTCTAAACCATAGTGCAAAGGATTTTAGCTATAAAATTTCTCTGAGCTTCATGTGCTTTTACTGTATAATGGGGATAATGAACACTTCACAAGATTGTTGGAAATATTAAATAATACATGGCAGATTATGGTACAATATATGGCACTCCATAAATGTATTTTTAAAAATTTTGGCTTGATTTCCCAATTATACACTAACAAAGTCTTGTGTTTGCCTTAGTTTCAATAATTCATATTCAGATTTCCCCTGTAGTAATGGAAAATTCCTGGCAATGAACTTCTCAAGTGGTTAAAGTCTAAAGTCACTTGACCTTTAGCCTCTGGCTTTAAAAATCCCTCAAGAGATATGTTAAATGGCCCAGAAATATATTGCCTGTCATGTCTTATTGCTTAATTAATGGCCAACTAAGATGGCCTGTATGGACTGCCCTGAAGTAATTGTGAACTGATCTTCTACTGGAGGAAATGAATTGACTAAACAACAGCAGCACTGTCATAGAGCATTTACCATATTTAAATTTCCACAGCCCTTAGAAGAGACAGAACATACAAGGGCTGGTTAACTGAGCATACAAACACCAGCTAAGCAGATAAAAACTGTTGCTCACTGTACTAGAGAGGGAATTCTGCAGTACCAGTTTCTGAAAACTGTGTTGAGAATCAAACAAAAACTACCAAGGAAGCATTTTCATTTTAGTCTTATTTGTAACAGAATTGGAAGTTACTGAATTCTTTTAATAATAATAATAATAAAATTGTCATTTGAAATTGCTCCATTTGAAGATTAATGGCACTCTAGAGAATGAGAAGCAAACTTGGAGTGAAAGTTCACTGGCTTAAAGTGAATAGTAGAAAGTATATTCCAAAATAAAGGAAAAACTCATTATATTTTAAATTATTTTTCTTCCAAGATAGAGAGTAATATGAATGACTTACTAATAAAATACTGCCAAATAATTATGAGTCTTTTGTGATGAATATGACGCCTTTATAATTAAATATGAATGATCTTCTCGGCGCTTATCATTCCCAGAAAAAGAAAACTTTAACAGAATTTTTTTTTTTTTTCTTATATGGTAAACCTCTTTTCTCTACTGCTTTACTGCTTTTATTTACATTACTCTTTGGCCTTGCCACACATCCCAAACAACTCCAGCCAACTCCCACCCCAATTCATTGTTTCACTTCAGCAGGATGAATATGCAGTGTCACAAGGGTCTGAAGAATGAAAACAAGTAAAGGATAAACCATTTACACAGCTGTGGACAACAGAAAGAAGATACTGTTCTATAATCCTTCAGCTAGTTCTGCTAATTCTTCCAACCCTGACAGTTCAGTAAGTAAATGTGAAATTCTGGTCTTGGGAGTGTCCCACGATGAATTTAAGGATGGTAGTTGAGACTTCATTCTCTTTCAAGTGTAAGTAGTGGTGAGGGGAGAGTATGAAGGCAGGGAGAACAATAAGGAGGCTTTGGTGGATAACAGAGTATTAGGTGGTTTGGGCCTTAGTGAGGGTTGCTGGTCCAAGGAACAGGAAAAGGTGGTGCTGAGAGATGCTCTGTGACAAGGATTTGCAGAGCTGGTTGATGGATTATATAAAGCTCCTCAGCAAGGGCAGTGTAGTTTTCTCCTGTCTACAGCTGTGTGCATGCCCTATCTTCACTCCACTTTCTTCCTCAGTATGTTAGAATATCATGTATTTATTAATGAGAATGAAAAGACAAATGGGGAGCAGGGGTAGCCTTTTATATTTTTTTCCATAGTTCAAAGCATAGAAGTGATTGAATGATACGGTGTCTTCCCTTCCATATTTTAGTAACAGAAAATAGGTCAAATTTGGGCACATTTTCAGGAATAAAAAAGGTAGAAGGCCGGGCGCGGTGGCTCAAGCCTGTAATCCCAGCACTTTGGGAGGCCGATGGCGTAAACCCGGGAGGCGGAGCTTGCAGGGAGCTGAGATCTGGCCACTGCACTCCAGCCTGGGCAACAGAGCCAGACTCCATCTCAAAAAAAAAAAAAAAAAAAAAAAAAAAAAAAGGTAGAATCCCTAATCTACTTATCTCTGAATAAATTAAATCACTAGTATTTACAGATTCATTACAGTATTCTCAAAATTAACATTTTCTGGATGTCCACAAAGCTATGCAATTTTTAACATAAAGAAATCCAAGCCACTTAAAGAGGAAAATAGCATCTAAATGAATCCCTACATCTAAAGGCAGCCAACTTACAGTATGGGCTCTGGGGAAGGAAGGGTGGATAAAAGGAGACAGAAATAATTGGCAAGTAAAGATGTAAAAAAAGATCAATAAAGAAGAGAAAGGTAGAAGACAGGACAAGGGTAAACAAGCAAATATAGTTTATAGTTATTCAGATACAGGAAAATTGAGTCAAAGCTGTCAGGACTATGAAGTGGTTCCATGCTGCAGCTTATAAATCAAAATGCTGTGTTTTAAAATAAGATGATTATTTGAAATTATTAAACTAATTCTTAACTTGATGTTTGTAAAATGACATTTTCCCAATTTTTTCATGTTGATATTTCCTATTTGGAAAACTCCAAATGTATATATGAGAATAAACAGGCCTAACATAATGTGACCTAGAATACTACAGCATTGGAGCAGTTATTCAGAGGCAACTGCATAATACGTTTATTTTGGATACCACACATCACTAGGGTGAGTATTTGTTTTATAGTCTTGGCTTCTCAGCCTGACTCTTACCCAAGTTGCCAAGTGTAAAATCATCCAATTTGTAACTCAATGTTTCATCAACAGTGTTCATGTTTTGTAGACATACAGAAAATAGAAACTCCTGAAACTAAAAAGTGTCTGCATTAATAGAGCTGACATGAGATTCAGCACTAAATAAATGGCCAAGTTCCCCTGAAAACAACCACTGTGCTCTGTGTTAATTCTGTTTTTAGTTAACTTTGCCTTCCTGCCTAAAAATGTATAGGTTTTGTATCATTCTTAAGTTGCTGTAACACTGAGATGTGAAATTTGGAGGATTTGAAATAAATGCAGCTAAATGGAACTTTTGGATGAAGAATCCCCGGTTTGTTCAGATCTGTTAAAGTAATAGGGGAAAGCACAAAAGGATCAAGAAAAGGAAGGCCCCAATCTTTGTTCGATGACTGATAAAACAGCATTACTTGGGTGAAAATTGGCCTGACCTTCACCTATAGGATGCTTCCGCTGCCTCAGTGATTCTTGCTTCGCTCTGATTAGGTAAAGATTGCCCCTTTTCCTGCAAGGAAAAGTCAAAGAACAAAAAGAGGAAAAAAAAATCTTGACTTAACTATAAAAGGTTTATTTTTTTAATCACAGTTGGGCTCATCCAAGCCAGTTTCTAATCTTATTTTTCAGGTTTTTTAAAAAAAAAAAATGCCCTGCCTTTTAAAAGAAATTCTTTGGATCATTTTCTTTACAATCTCTAGTCTGGATCTCAACTCACATTTCTTGGATGTTTTTTTTTTTTTTAAATCTTCCTCACTTGAAATGATGGCTTTTTTATTTCTTTTAGACTCTTCTCTAAAGCGCTGCTGGGAGAGGACGGCAGGAGAAAGACACAAGTCTCCCTCAGCTGACTGGAACAGTAAGTAGAATACAGTTGACAGAGTCCTGCCAATGTTCCAAGGAAACTTGAAGCAGTTTCCCACCCCCATCCCCACTCCTCAGCGGTTGCCCATGGAAGACAGAGCTCCATGGAACCATGGCATTAAGTTTCAGACTCTGCCTGTTCATATAGACCAGAGCTTTTCTGTGACATTACTGTCAAGCAGCCCCCTGTGTGACTAATATTTTTAACAGCATGATATTTAAAATTTGACAAGGATATAATAATTCATTCTTCAGATAGTCAACATACTATGAGAGTAAGTCATGTCTTCAAAGTATCTTTCAAAGGGGCTATTAAAAGTAGGTTAAAATTTTTCCCCCTACAGCATGCAATTTCATTTTGGCTCTGCAACTTCAACCACATAAAATTAAATTTTGACTTGAGAGTGACCTGCTGAAAATTAGATGGAAAAAATAAGGGGATAGATTTAAGTTGCTGATTCAAAGAAAACCAGCACGTCTGTCTGCAACTTAACATGCAGCACACTAAGCTCTCTGAGAATCCTATGTTTCTGGTAGCTAGTATTTTCCTCTTAGGATTCAGATTATATTTTTAATGAAAATATTGTAGAACTTCATGGAATGTAATCACTTGTGATATATAGATGTAATGCAACACAGGAAAGAATTATCCACGTACATTTTTTTTGTCACAGTTCTCCTCTCAACTCCAGGCCTCCTTGTGACCTTATCATACAGCCATCCAGAGCAACTAGACATTCTCTAAAATGAAGCATGCTGTTTAAAACTCCTATGAAAAACGAACCCAATAAACTTCTGTGATTTTTAAAGTGCTTATCTCAAAAGAACATCTCTCCTTTGACATTCCTTTCCCCAACCATTAACATTTATTTTAAATAGTTATAAAAATGTGATATTGAAGACTAATTTTAGAGGGATATAAGGCAATAGAAATTAATGTGATTATCCTAATAACAGCAGAATGTGAGCATTTAGAGAAGGCTTAGAGATACTTACTACAGAGTTGTCTGTGATATATTCTACTGAGGTCAATGCAGATCACAGAAATGTTGTGTGATATTGCACAAACAGATATTTGGTATCTTTCATTTTGTCCTATTTTAATTACTAAATTTATTTTTCTTTAAATGCTCATATATTATATATATACACACACATACACACACATACACACATGCACACATATATATACACATACACACACCAGTCATGGTAGGCTAGGTTGTGCTGTGGTAACAAGCAACCCTAAAATCTCAATGATTTAACACAAAAAAGTTAAATTTTCGATCAGGCAAGTCTACTGCAGTCTCCTCAGTCACTCTTTATAGCAGCTGTACTCCATGTGTTCACTCTGCATTCCAGCTTGCTTTTATCTTTCAACACACATGCTTCCATGGTCACCTTTGTAGAAGAAGAACAAGAAGAGAGTTCACATAATTAAAGGCTTCACATAGCCCCTTTGCTCATATTTCATTGGCCCAAACTTGCCACATGGTTAAAACGCAACATCAGTGTGGCAGAAAAGTGCAGTTTTCCCATGGACCTCACAGAAGATAAGGTCAAGAGATTAGTGATCAGCAGTAATGCCTATCAATGAATGCAGACAGAATTTTACAATCAAATTAGTTTCATTTATTCTTTTATCTCCAATCATGCTCCTATTTACTAGGGGCCATATCATTATTGTCAAGAGCAAAATGTATTAAAAAGCCAACTCAACTGGAGTTCATCCACACATACTGATTGCTATGGTGTGAATGTCCCTGCCAAAGCTCATGTTGAAATTTAATTGCCATTTTAGTGGTATTAAGGGATGGGCCCTTTAAAAGGTGATGAGATCATGTGGACTCCACCCTCATACATTAATTAGTGCTATTGTTGCCAGAGTGAGTTCTTGATAAAAAGATTTTAGCCGCCATTTTCATTCTTGCTTGCTCACTTACCATGTGATGCTTTCCACGGTGGGATACTCCTTGCCAGAGGCCTGCAGCATGATCTAAGACTTCCCAGTCACCAGAAAAATGAACCTGTGATTTTTAAACTATCCAGTCTGTGATATTCTGCTATAGCAATGGAAAATGAACAAAGACACTAATTTATATTGCTGTTATATGAACAAAGAATATCATTTTTCAAGGCATCAAATGTTTTTAGAGACCATATGTATCTGTTTAATGTAACCTTTCACAAAGCATCCAAAGTATTAGGAAAAAGGATCCCACGTAACAAGAATATGCTACAGAATTACTCACAAATAAGAATAGCCTAAGTGAAATATAGGCTAAATTGCTTTAAAAACAGGTTAATATTTTTCTTTTCTATTCTTTTATGGTGGAAATACATACACTATACCTGCCAATTTTAACTGCTTGGCAATTTTCCCAAGAATTTACTCACGCCACGTGTTTAATGACAAATGTATCGGTATCATCTGAGATGAGAATAGATGCTCAAAACTGCAGTCAGTATCTCCTATTGCTTTATACTCCATCAAAGATGATGCAAGCTGACTTCAAAGGCAGCTCAGTACTTGCATCAACTCTGCAGGGGTGTTGAGTAAAATGAGAAATGAAAAAAAGGAACACCATTATGTTTTGAATTTCAAGTCCTAAATCATTATTTCCTAGCTGTGCATGAGGTTACGTAGACAGAAAGTAAAATGACAACTGGTCATATCATTGGGATGATGATATAGGAGGATCAGGAAGCTTAAGAAGAGGAATTTTTTTAAGTCACATTAAAAAATCTCTCTCCCCTGGTGTTCAGATATTCCTAGGACATTTTTCAGTGATGGACTGACACTCGGGTACCCCCATAATGTCCAGGTGCCTGCTGGGGATTGACCTGTTACAGAACTCTCTGCTCAGGAGCAATAATGTGCTACCCCTGAAGATAATTAAATATGAGATATCCAAATAGTCACTTACATCTGCTGTTGGGCCTCAATTTCTCACTTGGCACTGTATTGATAGTGTAAACTTTAATTGCTTGGAACAAATTCACATAAATTCTTTTTTTTTTTTTTAAATCTCCTTTTAAGGTGCCTAAGTAATTAGTTATAATCAATTTCTAATACAACACTCATATGGAAATATTTGTGTGTGTGTGTGTGAGAGAGAGAGAGAGAGAGAGTGTGTGTGTATTTAGTGATAAAATGCAAAAATAATTTATTGTACTAATTCTGGGTACATACTGAAACACGAAAGAATTCATATTTACTTGAAAAGCAAGATTGCCTCCGGATTTAGTTAAGTATCTCAGTATAGTAATATGTGATTTATCATGTTCCTGAAACTGTTTTTACAGCTTACTTTTGAAAAATAAATGAGGAAATTCTCAGCTAAGGCTGTACTTAAATTATGGTGTTGTGATACAGCACAAAGCACTAGAGATTCACAAAATGCAAAATGGAGCTGGCAGGCCTTAACTCATTGTGCTTCTCATTGTATTGGAAGAGAATCATTCTTTACTATGAGAATATGGCCACTCTTTTTGAATTAAAATTTCACATCAGGTGACCTTTAAAAATTCATTGCATAATGGCCTTTTATTTACTCTACAATTACGAAAACATACGTGAACACATATGTTCATACACCCCATATAATGAGATGTATGAGGTAAACAGACACCACCCATATAAATAGGTTATCATTTTGATGAGGCACTATAAGAAATCTTGATAGTACTTCTTAGTCTCATGAAACATTAATGATCACACCACCGTTATATTTCCATTCGTCTGGAACTATTTCTGCCAGCATTCCTCATTAAAGTATTTAGTGTTTTCTTTATTGATATTGCTAAGAACCACTCCCTCCCCTGCTTTTTTTTACTATAGTTACTCAACTGTATCTTTTGTTGCTTACCTATATTTACTTTCAGGACTATGACATATTCTTCAGATCAGTGGTTTCCAAGGCAGAATACATGCAACTTAGCATCTGTTCAAGTCAATTCTCTTAGCTTATGCTTCATAAATGTATGATATATTACATATAAAATACATGTTTTTAATTTTTAAAAAATAGATATTTTGGTAATGTATACTTAAATGTTTATAATGGAAAGGGATGCACAAATGAAAATACTTATAAATCACTAGCCCAGATGCATGCAAAGCTTGATATATTTGTTATACTTTTTTAAATAGCCAAATATCAGATATAGTTTAACATTATTACAGAATAGATATATTTAGTTTGTCAGTGTGAAAAATATTGGCATCAAATATTAACACTTTTATCAGGGGTTCAGCATAACATTAGTAAGAAACTAAAACTATTCTAATGGACATTTAAAAAAATGGACAGATGCCCTATTTTTTTAATGCAGTATTTTATTTCTTTTTTTCTCCCCAGTTTTTTTTTTTTTCTAATTTTACTTTAAGTTCTAGGATATATGTGCTAAACGTATAAGTTGGTTACATTGTTACATAGGCATACATGTGCCATGGTGGTTTGCTGCACCTGTCAACCTGTCATCTAGATTTTAAGCACTGCATGCATTAGGTATTTGTCCTAATACTCTCCCTCCCCTCACCTCCTACCTCCCCTACAGGCCCTACTGTGTGATGTTCCCCTCCCTGTGTCCATGTGTTCTCACTGTTCAACTCCCACTTATGAGTGAGAACCTGAGGTGTTTGGTTTTTTGTTCAAAGTACCTTATCTCTAAAATTACATGAAAGCTTTGCTGTAGAAAACTGGCTTATATATATATATGACTGTTAACTAACAATTTTATATTCAAATACATCCAAATATGACTAATAACTTTCTGATTGAATACCCCCTCATCTTGTTATGTATCAACAAAAGGTGTTAAATGTAGAGTAAATATGTAAATGAGAAAGGCCTCCCCTAATCCGGAAGCACTGGGACTTGGTAAGCGTCATTTAACATTTTATCTTTGCATCTTCAAGAAATCATATTGCATTGCTCCAAATTTACATATGAATTTTGATATAAACAGAATGCTAAAGGTTATTTTTAAATAAACATGTTATCCAGCTAGATTTGTGAGTAAAAGGTGATTTCCTTTTCACCTTCAAAGAGACTGGAAGATAAAATTATTGAAATGCTCTGCTGTTACAAGATGATATTGTTTGTTTCTCCTTTAAAAACATATCAACTGTCTTAATAAAATTCACAAACCTCTTTGCTCTACTATTTAAAATAGGAAAATTTTACAAAATTGATGTGTTATTAGAGCAGCTTCCCTCCTTATTCCAAAAATACCACAGTAGCTTTACCTTCTCCCCATCCCTCTTTCCTTCTGTTTCCTCTTCAGGTTTTTCCCTCTTTCTTCTTATCTTCCCATCACTGGTTTTCTCCATCAGAACACTGAATATCAGATATAAGATAATGTTTTCTTTCCCAATATTTTCTTCTTGAAACTATAATCTCTTTTCTCTGAGAAATTTCTTTTACGTGATAGATTAGTTTGTCTTTTTTATTAAAACAACATTATTGTCTTTCTCCAGTCCAAACTGGTTATAGTTTAGGTTTATTATATTACAGAGATCTCATTCTGGGACTTGCCTTCATTGTTTAATTGGGTTGTTCCATTGCTTTTTAGATTCCATGGTTTTCTTTCTCATGGATTACCCCATTATTTTGCTGAAGAACATCCTAATGGTTTGAGTCTTTCCATGTCGGAAGAAACCATATTCCACCTTTGTATGGTTTGATTCTAGGCTAAAAAAGGGGGAGGGGTGGGATTACATAATAATAAAAAGTTATAAGACACTATAAAAATTATTAACTAGAATATATTAATAGAACCTCAAATATGCAATGAAAAAATGAAGTACCATAAGAATTCACTGACATACTGGATTTTTTTTTTTTTTTTTTTGGTAGCTGGAGAACAAGAAAAAAGGCTTTATAGCATATAATCTATATTTATGAAGTTAAAAATTAACATAATGAAAACAAGTCATAATATATAGGGGAAAAACCAACTAGACACTCAAAAAGGGGGAAAACTAGATGAGAAAAATGGTTTTCAGATAGGAAGTAAAATGAAAAAGAGCACACTTTTAAGCACTATGTAAAAGACAGCATCTGTCAGACTGGATGCCTAGTGAAGAAAATTTATATTCCAATATGCTACCTGGATCAGTAGAGTGCTATATTTATTTGATCATTAAAAATACCTGTGGCATAAGGGTGAGGGGAAAGGAGACAAATGTTAATATTATTATTGTAAAAAATAAGTGGTCAAAAGATTATGAATATATGGATGTTTGTATATATTTTGGAATTTAAATTATAAATGATAGGATATTTAAAATTATGTAAATATAAACAGTTAGAAAGAAAAAACTATATTTGCAAGCTCAATGCTCATGATTCATATTGAAATCAATTAATATTTTTTAAAGTTAATAAATCAATAAATACAGGTAGAAGTATATTTTCTGCAATTATGACAATACACATTTACCTATGTAAAACTGATGAAATTACTCAAGATATTCCATGTGTTTGTGGTCAGCTACTACATCTCACATTGAAGATAGGACTTGGACATTTGTACTCTGTAAATAAAACTGTGAGTCACTTTGAAACTTCAAAAAAAAAAAAAAAAAACCAATATTATTGAGCTTTAAAACCCCTGGTATTTTCATTATTTTGTTACATATATTCTCCTGCCCACAAATGAAGAAACAAATTTAACGAATATGGACATTGCGTCAAGTTGGAGAGATGAGACTAAAAGAAAATGAAGCCAAGAATAAAAGGTGCTAAATGCTATGTTTCCCATAGAGCATAACTCCTGAAGGAAATAAAAAAGAACAAAGGTTCATTCTGGTGAAGAAATTAGGCAGGGCACCGGTAGAAATGTGGGACCTAGAAGGATGGATAGGTGTCACTGGGATTAGAAGAGGGTATGTGTTAAAAGAGGACATTAATTTCAGATAGATGGAATGCCCTGGGCCTGATTAAATTTCAGGTCCCAAGCTAAACTGCCGATAACCTTGCTGCTCATTTCTACCTTCACCTTCTGAGGCCCTCTCATGGAAACAGAAGTGATCCACATATGATTTGGATATTAAGACAATAGATATTTATTGGGCACCTATTGTGTTACAAGCACTATGCTATTAAAGGTATATCAGTGAAAAAAGAATAGACAAAGCCCTTCTTCCCCCCCTCATTATCTACTCTTTCCTTTTAATATACTCTTATTCCATTTGAGAACAACTTCCCATAAAAGTCTATTACTTGAATTTAGAAAATATTCCAAAACACCACAGCTATGAATCACTCTTACTTGAGATGATTGGTGTCATAGGCTACCATAATATCCATTAAAGATCTTAAAGTCTAACTTAACTTTTCCACTGTATGTAGTTTGGCATTTAGACAGGGAAATGCCTGCCTGTTTGCAGTAATACTATCACCAAGCTGCCAGCCTGGCTCACCTGTTACAATTTAATAAGAAAAATAAATGATAGCAGATGTTACACACAGTTACATTAAGAGAATTGCACCCCTTTAGTTCTAATCAAGCCAATTTTTCACCAGCTGAAGATATGTCACTTTTAGAGGGTTCTGAATCAATGGGAAAATACTTGCTTAAGCAATGAACCCAAGAGAGATAACCTGACCACTCCTGGGAGAAATAGTTCTTAGAACTTCCCACAATTCGATATGCTAGTCTGTAAAACAATGAGAGTTTTAAAAGAGTATATATTCTGGTGGTTGGTATGTAGATGAGTGGAACTTCTTTATATATTTCATTTGCATGCATTTATTTAATAAACATTCTTTGAGCAGATTATATGGAAAGACCTTTGAGCAGTAATGCTCAGAATCCTTACAGTCAAATAACTTACTGTCTACTGGAAAGAGACCTTAGCAATCTGTGGAAAGTTAGATAAAAAAAGTAAAACCAATCAGACAAGATTAAAAGCCAAAATCTGATGAAGTTGCCAGACTTGGATATGAATCTTTGTGACCCTGGAAAATTTAATTAATCTCTCTGATTAAGAGAACAATTGTTATAATGATAGGTTCAAAACCAGCTGTGAAGTTTCGATTTTGGGATTTGTTTGCTCTTAACTATATAATAAGCCTGAGCTGATATGAGTGGGCTTTTTCATATCGTGGCATCTCCAGTTAACTATCTTAAGATGAAAATGTATTTTTCTCTTTTTCTCCTCTTCGCTCATTTGACAGAGTGTTACTTTGTGCTTGATATGTGCAGGACAAACAAAGAGCATGCCATTATTCATTCAGCATGGCATTTCCGTGTGCCAGCATCCAATTCTCCTGATACCACTGACTGCCAGGGCACCCAATGATCATGTAGAAAATTTCCAGCCCTCTTGAATAACAATTACTGTTTGTAATAGGCAATCCAGAGAGCAGATTCAGACCTTCATGCTCTATTTTCAACTCACAACATTTCAGAACATCTACAATTGTGGTTCTCTACTCCAGAGAAATGGCAACTACCCAGGCTATGTATTTAAGAAGCCAAGTTATCACTACAATGGGATAATAGCTTGTGATGCTAATATGGTTTGGTTGTGTCCTCACCCAGATATCATCTTGAGTTCCCCGTGTTGTGGGAGGAACCTGGTGGGAAGTAATTGAATCATGTGGGCAACTCTTTCCTGCGCTGTTTTCATGATAGTGAATGAGTCTCATGACATCTGATGGTTTTAAAAATGAGAGTTTCCCCGCACAAACTCTCTCTTTTTGCCTGCTGCCATCCATGTAAGATGTGTCTACTTGCTCCTCCTTGACTTCCACCATGATTGTGAGGCCTCCCCAGCCACCTGGAACTCCAAGTCCATTAAATTTCTTTCTTTTGTAAATTGCCCAGTCTTGGGTATGTTTTTATCAGCAGCATGAGAACAGACTAACACAGATGCCTTCCTTATTCCATCTTGTACCCCAGGTTTTCTGTGTCAGTGTCAGGAGAGAAGCTACGGAAACAAACAATTGAGGCAAATTTTATGATGTTATCCTTATGGTCACAGTAAATGCAGTTCCCTTCAAACCGTAGCTTTGACACAGGGCACATGAGAAAGTAAAACCTTTCATAATTAAAGTTCTTCCATTTCTAAGCTTTTTCAGACTTCAGTTTTCAACTATAAGTGGCTGAATTATAGTTTTGCCCTTACCAAAAAATAAAAATAAAAAGCAAAACTGGCCTAGTACTAAGTCATCCCCCAATTTATCTTCCCCTTTGCAATATTGAGAAAATATGGCAAACACTTCTGTTTGCCCTTCCCTTCCCATAACACACAGTCTCCACATGGATATCCTGCTTAGCTTATTTCCCAGTCCCTCTGTTAGTAGTTATGGACAAAAAGTTTATTTCTCATCAGTGACTATCTCATCAGTGAAGTGTGCAACTTCTGCTGTTTATTTAAAAGACATTAGCCACGGTCATACTGTTCTCTTAGTCCTCCCATTTGATAATAAATAAATGGAAATGGCTTGGGTAGTCCTGAAAATCATATGTAGAAAACAGATTCCTAGAGCTTCAAGAGTGTAGCTTGAAGACTAATAAAGAAGAAAAGAGAGAAGATCCAAATAGAATATCCAAATAGAAAAGAGAGAAGATCCAATTAGAAATGATGGAGGAAATGTTACCAATGGCCCAACAGAAATAAAAATGACCAACAGAAATTACTATGAACACCTCTATGCACACAAACTAGAAAACCTAGAAGAGGTGGATAATTTTTTGACACATTCATCCTTCCAACACTGAACCAGGAAGAAATTGATTCTCCGAACAGAACAAAAACAAGCACCAAAATTGAATCAGTAATAAATAGCATGCCAATCAAAAAAGTCCAGGATCTGATCTATTCACAGCTGAATTCTACTAGATGTACAAAGAAGAACTGGTACCATTCATACTAAAACTATTCCAAAAAATTGAGGAGGAGGGGCACCTCCCCAATTCATTCTGAGGCCAGCATTATCCTGATACCAAAATCTGGCACACACACACACATACACCCACCCACCCACACACACACACTTCAGGCCAATATCCTTGATGAACATGGATGTAAAAATCCTCAAGAAAATTATTGCAAACCCAATCCATGAGCACAGCAAAAAGCTAATCCATCATAATCAAGTAGACTTCATTCCTGGATGCAAGGTTGATTTAACATACGCAAATCAATAAATGTGATTTATTACATAAGCAGAACTAAAGACAAAAACCACACGATTATCTCAATAGATGCAGAAAATGCTTTCCTTAAAATTCAACACACCTTCATGTAAGAAACTTTCAATAAACTAGGTATTGAAGGAAAATACCTCAAAATAATAAGGGTCGTCTATGATAAACCCACAGCCAACATTATACTGAATGGGGAATAGCTGATTTCCCCTAAAAAAACAGCACAAGACAAGGATGCCCTCTCTCACCACTCCTATTCAACATAGTATTGGAAGTCTTAGCCAGAGCAGTTAGGCAAGAGAAAGAAAGGGCATCCAAATAGGAAGAGAAGAAGTCAAACTACCTGTGTTTGCAGAAGACATGATTCTGTATCTAGAAAACCCCACCGTCTTGCTCAAAAGCTCCTTCAGCTGATAAACAACTTCAACAAAGTTTCAGGATACAAAATCAAGGTACAAAAATTGCTAGCATTTCAGTACACCACCAACAGCCAAGCCAAGAGCCAAATCAGAGACAAACATACATTCACAATTGCCACAAAAAGAATAAAATACCTAGGAATACAGCTAACCATGGAGGTAAAACAGCTCTACAATGAGAATTACAAAACACTTCTCAAAAAAATCAAAGACGTAAACAAATGGAAAAATATCCCATGCTCATGGATAGGAAGAATCAATATCATTAAAATGGCCATACCATCCAAAGCAATTTACAGATTCAACTCTACTCTTATCAAACTACAATCACAGTGTTCACAGAACTAGAAACAAAGCCGTTTTAAAATTCTATGGAATCAAAAAAGAGACTGAAGAGCCAAGGCAACCCTAAGCAAAAAGAACAAAGCTAGAGGTATCATATCACCTGACTTCAAACTATAGGGTTACAGTAACCAAAACAGTATGGTACTGGTACAAAAATAGGCATGTAAACAAATGGAACAGAATACAGTGCCCAGAAATAAGGTCACACACCTATGACCACCTAATCTTTGACAAAGGTGACAAAAACAAGCAATGGGGAAAAGACTCCCTATTCAGTAAATGATGCTGTGATAAGTGCTAGCCATATGCAGAAGATTGAAGCTGAATCCCTTCTTTATGCAATATGCAAATATCAACTCAAAATGGATTAAATACTTAAATACAATACCCAAATCTATAAAAATCCTGGAAGACAACCTAGGCCATACCATACCAGACACTGGAATGGCCAAAGATTTCATGACAGAGATACCAAAAGCAATCACAACAGTGGCAAAAATTGACATGAAATACTATGCAGCCATTACAAAGAATGAGATTGTGTCTTTTGTGGGAGCATGGACAGAGCTGGAGACTATTATCCTTAGCAAACTAATGCAGGAACAGAAAACCAAATACCATACATTCTCATTATAAGTGGGATCTAAATGATGAGAACTTACGAACACTAAGAAGGAAACAACAGACACTGGTGTGTATTGGAGGGTGGAGGGTGGGAGGAGGGAGAGGAGCAGAAAAGATAACTATTGGGTACTGGGTTTACCACCTGGGTGATGAAATAATCTGTACAACAAACCCCTGTGACATTAGTTTATTACCTATGCAACAAAAATGTTCACATGTACCCCTGAACCTAAAATAAAAGTTAAAAGAAAAAGGGTAGCCTGTTGACTTGCATCCATCACTACACATTAGAATCACTCACTGAGTTTCTAAAATATACTAACAGCTAAGCATCAACCACAAGGTTCTGATTTAATTGGTTTGGTTTGGGTCCCAGGATTTATCATTAGTGTGTTGTTGTTGCAGATTCTGCAGTGTTTCTAAGGTGAGAACTCTGACAGAGTCCAATGCAGGGAGTGTTTACCACCTGAATTGCCCTTCTTTGTTCATCCTTTCCCCTGAGATGGAAGCTCCGCTGTCTTCAAGACCAAGATTTATCAAGTTTATGCCAGTACAATTATTTACAAATAAGTAAAAACTTTCTGCTTGTGGAGGCTAGTTGAGATGAAGATATTCTTTTAAGAGAGTCAGAATTATTCATTTAAAGTGAACAAAACAAAGAAACCTACATTCTCTACTGTTACTGAACTTGTCTTCACACAGGTCTCTTTGCTTTCACTTCTGCCATCTCCACACACCACACAGCAGCCATATCAGATCATGACCTTCCTTTGCTCAAAGCTCAGCAATGACTCCCCATTTTAATTGGAATACACCTGAAATTTTTACAAAATCTTACAAGGTCCCACAAAACATGGTCCCTCTGACCTGTCACCTACTTCTCTTCCCTTGCTTACCGTGACCCAGTTCTACCAGCCTCTTTGCTCTTTGGAACACACCATACAGTCACCAGCTCAGGGACATTGCACAGACTTTGCAATACTCTTTTTCCCCAAATAGTCAAGCAGCTAGTTATCTTCACCTCCCTCAAGTATTTGCTCAAATGTTACCTTTTCAGTGAGGTCTGCCCTGGCCATCCTACCTTAAATTACAATTTCCCTACTTTCCAACACTCCTAAATTCCCTTTTGCTGGGCTGCTCTATTGTTTTTTTTTCCTCTTGGAAGTTATCACATTCTTACAGATTGTATAATTTAGTTGTTTATGATATTTATTCTATTGTTACCTTACAGTCACCAAAATGTGTTCTCCATGAGGGCAGGGATTTTTTTTTTCTTTTTTCTTTTTTTTTTTTTTGTCTAGTTTGTTCATTCCTGTACCCCAGATCCCTAGAACAACATAGAGCCAGCACTGGGACACTGAGTGAATGAATGAATAACATTTCTAACTCATGGTAGAAAATCTTCCATGAGGAGTCCAAAGAAATATAAGTGATTTTTGTCCTAAGAATTTCAAGGAAGGGTCCACAGATTTGATTTTGGAGGTAAATAAGATGGTGTCACTATAATGTGATTTGCAAGCCTCCAAGTATAATTCTCACTTTAAAATGCCTTTCTAGACACACACACACAGACTCACACACACAAAGCACACATGCACACATGTTCAAACTACACTTGTCTCATTGCTTTACATTAGCATTGAGTTCAGACCACTTAAGCCTTTATAAGCTGCGATAGAGAGCAACATGCTAGCAGGAAGAATCAATGAATGATAAATCTGGAAATGGAAGAGGCAGAATCTCAAGAGGGCACAGCAAGATCTATAGAAAATTTGCTTGCTTCACAATATTGCCTATAAATGACTGATTACACAATTACATTTCAGTCAAGCAAAAAACACTAGAAATTTCTGTGACACAGTGCCCAGCACATAGTAGGGACTCAATAAATATTTGTTTAATGAATCAATAAATGAAGAGGAAGCAGCATGATTTATGATTGTCTTTTCATGATTTACCACTCCCTATAAAAGAAGATTTCCTTATTTAGACAAATATGCTCACTTTTTGCTCTCCCTCCACCCACAAAGAGGCTATGAGGTGAAAGGATAAAGTAAATGTTTCAGCATTAAAACTATGTGAGATATCTTTTGAAACCTGTTCAGTATTTTCCCCATCTGTACCTGCTGTGCATAATTTCAGAATTCACTGCTTTCATCAAGAAAATCCATTTGCTCTTTCATCTGTGCATCACATCACACTAATTTTCATCAAAACCAGAAAAAAACCTTGATGGACCACTAGTCCCCAGGCTTCCTGGAGCATTTCTCTGTCTTTCTCTGGTATACACAGAATTATGCTCTGAAGTCTGAACTGTGGAAATGTTTGGTTGTTTTCATAAGATGTGGTTAGCATTATGTTTATTTCTGGAAAATTGACATATTAATTATTGATGACTATTTTCCTAGAAAGTCTCATGAATTTCATGTTTGTGCTTTATTTCATCTTTAATGTCCTTAATCCATTTTAAAACACTATATATAAAAAGTACAATACACAAAGATTCTTTTACATTAAAAAAGTCGGTGATTAAATAGTTCTGTGTATCAGCTACAGCTAGTAAGTTTTCACTTATAGTAAACCATTATTTTATTTCTGAAAATTTGTTGTGTTTCATGATGAAATAAAAACTCAATCTGGATTTACGTGACATTTTTGATGTAATGGTGTCATTTGAAATAAGGAATAGTCTTTGGTCAATGTTCTGCATTATCTAATCTTAAACATTTGAACCACGTTAATGAAATGGCCAATGGTCTGTGTGGTTATGAAACTTGAATCTACTGTAGTTGTCACACACAACTTCAATGTATGCAGCTTGACCTAGTCCACAGAAGTGGAGAGACCCCCCAGATGGAATACAGATACATTTTTAAAACAGTGAAAAAAACTTAAAACAGAAGTGTTGCAAATATGACATCTTCTACTTACATTGGGTAGGGTCAATCCTAAATATAAAGAAATGGGGTCTTTACAAAGTATGATTTGTGTTTCTTGAGGCTCTACCAGCCAAGGGTTACAAATATATAGATTATACTAATAAAATTTTAATAATAAAAATTTAAATAATAATAATTTAATTTATTAAATTAAAAAATAATAAACATTTAACGTTATTTTTTACATTAAATAAATTTTGACAGCTCTGTAATCTATAGCTCTGACTATGCATTCTACCTTTTAATGAATTTCTCAGCTCCCCTAAAAATCTCCATTGACTTATTTGTGGAGTTCTCCAAGGGGTATCTGCTAGGTCCCAGCTGGCTTTGTGATCCATTCTTGCTTAAACTTAGATGCTGTTTCATAATCTGTTGCCAAGGATGCTGAAGGTAGCAAAGCTGCTCCAGAAGTTGGTGATGCTCACCAAGGTCTACATCAACACTGCTAATATATATTGCCAAGAGTTCTGTTTCTGCAAAAGCTAAAATAGCTATGGTATGGGCACTGATTGTCACCACAGAGAACCTTAAACACTGCCTCCCACATGCATAGAAACTGCTAATAAGTCGTGCATTTGGCAAGTCACTTTATATATTCTGTAACCGTCCTTGTTCTAGAACACTGATGTGTTACATTCCACAGTGATATGTATCACTCTCCACCTTTTGCACTTCACTGTTCTGAATGCTTTCAGTTTTGAGTTTTTTGCTCTCAAAATCTTGACTTTTCAGTTACAACCTCCATTTGTTATAGATCTGGCTCATGTGCCTTAGTGGTGAATGGTGTGCATATTGGAACAGAAGAAAACAAATGAAGAAACTATTTGGGATTGTCAATAAAGAAAGATATGATAAGCTAAATAGCTTCATTTTTTCACTGCCTTCTGTGTCAGGGAATGACTAATCCGTTGTGTGCTTGATCCCTTTCTTCTTACAGGATGAATTCCTTCTAAAGGGGCTTCAAAAATTTCTCAAAGTTTAACCATTTGGAAGTCCTGCCCTTAAGTCTCCCCAGTTACTTTTGTACATATTAGCTCAAGTTAAGAAATAAGACATCATCACAGCACCTTTAACCATTCATGTAAAAAAAAAGTTTCAGATACTACAAGTTTCATTCATAGAGTCTCAACCAAGTATAGGATTGTTATATGGCAGCTACAGTGATATAACAAATCTCAGGTATAATTTGATGTTGATTATGTACTGGGAATTTTAAACTATCTTTTCATAATAAGAAGATAATCCTATTTGGATCATCATTTTCACTATAAAAGGTAGAGAATTTAGTACATTAACATTGCTAAAACAAAGAAAAAGTAGAGAGATTAGAACACTGAGGAACAAGACATGAATTTTGCAGAGAATAGAGGACCAACCTTAAAATTATTGGCATTCCAGAGTGAAAAAAATATGGAAACAGGTAAAATAATTTATGATGTAATAAAAGAAAACTTTTCTGAGCTACACAAATATGTCACCCTACATATTAAAAGTAATAAGTAAGTTTAAAAACAATGGTGTATAATCAACTATGTAACTTAAAAAAAATGTACACATACCTGACTGCAAATCCCTGAAAATTCTGACTTATTGAGAATGGAATGGTACCCTGATAACTGCATTTTAAAATTTTTTCACAAGTGATTCTGATGAACATTTATGGATTGAGAAAGATTCTTCTAAGTATACTTTTTACATAAAGGAATAAGTGTATACCCACTTTCTAAGTAACACGGAGGAGGAAGAGGAAAAGAAGCAGAAAAAGCAAGCAAGAAGTAAAACCTAAGAATAGAGAAAAGATGTATATTCTCCAGATTAAAATATCCTTAAGAAAGAAAAAATATTTGGGTAGAAAAAATAAGAAAGATTGCTCTAAAAGAAAAATAAAAATACAAAGCTATCTTTACACAAAAATCAGTGAGATGCCACCACATACCTACCTAAATAGCTAAAATTAAAAAGACTGTCAATACCAAGTATGGATCAGATGTGGAAGAACTGGAACTCCTATACACTGCTAATGGGAATATAAATTGGTAAAATGACTAGGCAGCATTTATTAGAACAGAACGCACATATATCCTATGACACAGAAATTCTACTCTTTAGTGTGTTATACAACAGAAATATTTGCATTTGAGCACCAAAGGTGTTCAAGAATTTCAAAGCAGCGTTGTGTGTGTAACTGTAAACAGCTCAGTTCACTAACAATAAAATGCTTACATAAATGACGATACATTTCATTCATACAATGGAATGTCACACAGTAACAAGAATAATGAACTAGCTACCATAACAGCATGGAATAATCTCAAAAATAGGCTATTGAGTTAAAAGAAAACAAATACAAAAGAATAAGTACTGTATAATTCCATTTTTAAATAGTAAAAAACAAAATGTTTGTGAAAATTTATCGTTATATGCTCATAATTTGTGTATTTTTCTATACTTACATTATTCTTCAATATAAATATACTTAAACAGTAAGTGCCACAAGACAACAAAGTAGTGTCTACCATGCCTGTAGTTAAAAGGGGTCAGGAATTTTATGTATCTATCCATATATATGTCAGTATATTTCAATTTCTCTTATTTAAAACAGTAAGTTAGTTTTATTATTTAAAACAGAAATTTGTTAGATTAAATATGCTAGATTTTAATATATACACATCTATTCTTCCTAAGAGAACTCAGAGATGCTATTCCAGATAATAAATAGATGAATAAAAATTAAAACTCAAGACTGAGAAGCTGTAGTGCAAAAGTTCTGGTAAATAAAAAGTAAAATTAAATTCAGAGAGTCCACCATAAGCAATTATTATTAATAATGTTGTAAAATAAATAAAAATTTCAAATTATTTTAAAAAGTCTTTAATTACATGATGCGCTTTTTAAGACACAACAGACTTTACTTTTATATATTTGTCTCATATGTATGTGTGTATGTGTGAGTGTGTATAATTATTTGTACATCCTTTGTTCTAGGGATGTAGGATCAGAAATTCATTTTGAGTCAATTGCCTTTTTAAACCACAAATGAAGCTCATGCTCCTGAAATATATAAGGGTGGGGAATAGGAATCAAATATTTTGTACTTGTGAGGGTCTAGACTGATAGGTAAAACAATAAAAACAGAACAAAGGTTTAAAAGACAGCTCTAGAACAGATGAGGAACTCTTTGTAAGAGTTCACAAAGTGAAGAGTAGGAGATAGTGTCTAAAATTGATTGAACAAGAAATAAAATGTAACAGAAGTACTTAAGGTTATGAAAGTAACAAATAGAAAAACGATCAAGTAGTTTTATGTATATCTATATCAAAATCAGGAAGAGAAGCAGTGGAAGAGTGGTTTAAATGAGCTAAATTATTATTTTAATATGAAATTAACATATATTATATAAAATTAATAAATCAATGAAATATAGTTAGGATAAAAGAATCAGTAAAAAATGGTTATCATTATTATAATTGGCTTTATCTGCAAACTAAGATGGTGTGGAGAAGGGTGGTCAAATATAATACTGTGTTTAATTATGTTCATTAACTATTTTTCAAATGCAGTGCTAAATAATAAAAAAGTAATAACATTTGTATTCATAATAATTACTGACATTTGCTGAGTATTATTTTATGTTAATACTGTACTAACTTTTAAACTTCACTATCTGATTAAATATTCATAAAACTCTATGAGGAGGTAAAACTATATTCATTTTCCACTGGAGAAAACTGAGGCTTAATGAAGTTAAGTAACTTTCCTAAGGCCACAGAACTGGTAAGGAATGGATATATCCACCTTCGAATCCCATACTCTTAACCACTTTGATAAACCAACCCTTCTGAAGAAAAAATATTTAACTATTACAAAAAAAAAACCTCTAAATACAGTACATATTTATTTAACATACAATAATTATATCATGTAAACCTTTAGTAGCTGTTATAAAATTGTCTATGCAATTTGAATCAAACAAATATATCTTTTTATTCTCTAAATCAGTTAAATATTTTCCAGTGCATGGATGGAAGAAAATTAAGTAATGATTATACTTGAAAGGAACTTACCTCCTTTTTAGAATCAGGCCAGAATTATAAAATGGGGCTCATCTTGGTGCTCTCAAAAACCAGTGAGGGGATCCTGGGCTCAAGTACACAGTGATGACCATCACAATATTGCTCTTTCTGCTACCCAGATTTGAGCACTCTCGTCTGGGCTAACTCAGACAGCCTGCAGTGGTTTACCTGAGTAACTACAGACTACAGAGGGTGAAGGCCAGAGTGCCACTTCCAGCCTCTAGCAATCCTTGGTCAAAGCGCCTGAATGTCCTGACAAATTTTCCTTGCCTGGTCTGCTCCAAGTTTGGTAATTCCTCAGCATCTTTCTTGAGATAAATCTGATGAGTCCATTTGTACTCTTTCTAACCCCAGAGTCCCCCTTTACTAGACAATCAAACTCAAATATCTCATTAGGAAAAATGTTGTCTGATGCTATTAATAACTTTGTGTCAAATTAACCTACAATGTTGAACTGTTGGCTGTCTTCTTTAGGTGAAGGGATATGGGTAGGGGAATACCCACTGCAATGAGAGCCAACACAAATCAGTATCTCAGTAAACTAATCTGCCTCAATAAGACTAAAAAGGAAAGCTGAGCTAATCTTATTGACCTTTCAAGAAAAAAAAAAAGACTCCAAGGGATATATGTGAAATTACATAATGTGTGTACACATTTCCAGACATGTCCTAATCTGATTCTGTAAGAGAAACAAAATATTACACCAAAATGAACATACATAATGAACCAAATTATGGAATAAATATCTGTGCAAACATTATTGTAAGACAGAGTTTGGCAAACTATGACCCACTGGCCAAATCCAGCCCAGCACCTGTTTTGTAAGGCACATAAGCTAAGAATAATTTTTACATTTTCAAATGATTGAAAACAATTGAAAGAAGAATAATATTCTGTGACATGTGAAGGTTGTATGAAATTTAAGTTATAGTGTCCGTAAGTAAAGTTTTATTGGAACAGAGTCCTGTTCATTCTTTTATGTATTGTCTGTCACTGCCTTTGTGCTACAACAATAGAGGTAGAGTTTCAACAGACCCTCAAAGCCTCAAAGTCTACTATTTACTATATGGACTTTGACAGAAAAAAAATGTCAATCTCCTACTGTAGGGCAAGGAAAACTTTCTGTGTCAATTATCATCTGCTAGTAGGGAAAATTAACACTGTCCTATCATAGAGCTCTAATGACATCATTACCACATTCAGGCAAATAACTTACTAGAGGTTATAATGAAGACAGACACACACATACACATACTCATGGATGTACATGCATTCATACAGCATATTGTTTAAAATACAGTATGCAAATAATTAATTTTTTGTCTTATTAATATTTAAATATATGCTGGATATGCCTTACCTTTGTTGGAGGAGATTAACCCCCCCCAGTTTGGTTATTTTCCATAAAGAAATAATGGCCTCTGTACAAAGACAAGCATATCCTGCTACAGCTGTATCAACAGAATATTCTTTTCTTTTGGAATGCAGCTGACATCGCATGTCAAGTTTGACATACTTGGCCAATGATGCAAAATACGACCTCCATTGCCTATGAGCATAAGCTTAGAAAACTTCCCCTGAACACAATTTTTCTGGGGGAAAGGAAGTAGGCTGAAGGGTATAATTATACTTCTTTTATTTATGATTCTATAAAGTATTTGATGTTTGAATACAAGAGTGTTCAATCTTCTAAAATGTTTTTTTCTTATATAGATTAATGCAAGCCTAAAGATTTGTAATTCGAATAATTACTAAGGTATCCATGGTCAATATGAGAAAAAATGCTGGAGGATTATTTCCTGTGGAATTAAGAACTTTCCTCTACATGACCATTTATTCAAATAAACACTATTAGATTTTAGCATTCATAAATTGTCTCATTAAGTAAATGTCATAAAAATAGCATTCCTGTTTTCAAATGTGTTCTTAAATAATTCCACTGAACCCTCCCAACCCCATATCTAAAAACACCAGCAACAAAGTAACCCCTAGTTAATCTGATATTTTTTATCTATACTAGCAAATACCTTGTCATTTTAAGTTACTACAAGAAGAACACGCTAAATTTGAACTCCTCTTTGTTTTACTCCAAAATATTATAGTTGGCCTATAGCACATTTGCAAGCAGACAAGCTATATTGTTCTACTACTAGAAGAATTAAACAAAATTTATATTCATATTTATAACTAGAGCCTGATATGCACCTGTCTAAATAAATAGTCATAACTTGATTTATATTCTCTCCAAAGAGGTACTAAGACTGGGGCATTCATTAAATCACATTCTCTATACAAGCATTAAGAAACTGAAAAGCAAATTTAACTTTAACCATAGTTCCTGGTAAGAACAACAATGCAACTGAATTATTACTGTAGGTATTAAAATATTTTCCTAGTAGATCTAAATCACAAGACAGTGAATGACGAACATTTTACGTGGCCTTTTACTTCTTTGACCTATGAAAGTGTCCTACGTTGCTTATTTTGAAAGTCAAGAGTCCATTGTGAGATGTTAAATAAATCTTTTCCCTGTTGACATTGTACAGTTTTAAGTGATAAATATACTTTAAAGAAAAAAAAAGATGTGTAATGCTTTCTTCAAGTGACACTGAAAATGCCTCTAAATTCGGCTAATCACAGAGGGACTCTAAATGTGTAATTTCTCCTTAAACTTCCCTTTTCTCTTTACAGGAAACATCATTGGCTTACACCAGGTCCTATTTGCCATCCATTTTTTCTTTTTGCCACAAATAGAACATCAAAATAGGTTGTTCATTAGAAGGAACACTCCAAGGTGTTGCCAACGTTATGTAGGTACCTAAAGATATTATTTGTGGTTTTGTCTTAACAAAAAAGGAAAAAGAAGAAGGTTAAGAAACTAAAAGCCCAGAATCTCTGAAATAAGTCTACACAACACTCAGTTTCTTCCAGTTACTCTGTATGAAATGTTATTGCAAATGTAAGTTCCAGTAACTCATAACCTTAAATTATTGTTCTGAAAGATCAGCCCGAAGAATATTAAAAGTGTTTTCAACATACTCCACCAAAAAAATAAAAATAAATAAAAGTGCTAGAATTTCTTTTTTTTCTGACTTCAAGTGTTCCAGAGAATCACATCGATGGGACAATGGAAGCAGTTATTTGGATGCATGTTGCAAATCTCCCATCTCCGACTTTATGATGGATGTCAGCGAAGTTTGTGGCTGGATAACAGTAGTCCTACATCAAGGAGATTTATGGAGAGGATGCATTTAGTATTATTCATGAGCCACTTAACAAGCGTCAGCAAAGGAAACAATATGGCCTTTGTTTATAGTCCCAGGAGGTCTTTAGAGGGCTTTTGAAAACTGAAGAGATTTTTTTGATAAATGGTAGAGGATCTTTAGGTGGGCCTGAAAGCTATAAGTGTATTTTCCTGTTAACTTGAAGAGTACTACATTTCATCCTAACTTCCCTGTTTCCTCAATAAAAAATTATCAGATATTCTGCTGGTATTTTATTTTGCTATTGTTCTGCTACATTAAATAACCAAGAGGGACACATTTTTAAGAAAAATGTTCATTTCACTCTCTATTACAGGAAGTTGGAGCATCTTAACAGGCTATCCAGACTATTTGAACAGAAATGAAGCAACATATGTTCAAAATTGTCTTTGATATTATATTCTTTATGTTTATGACCCACATCTTTCTCAACGAATTGTTATTTATGACAACTTATGTGTATAATAGTTCTGACTTAACCAAGAACTTTAGTTCTGTAGCTAACTGAAAGACTTGGGAATCAGACAGTTGCATTGCGTGACTTGGTTGAACTAAATTAGGAAAAAAGATTTCACTAGTGTTATTGGTGTGAGAGAAAATAGTGATGAAACTGATAGAACTGGTAACTAGGGGTAATCAATGACATATTTAGATAGACTTTCTTAATTAATATTTTGTAAGATTGCTCGTTTTCTAAGCAATTTGCAACCAAAGAAAGTACCTTCAGAATCTGACCATATTAACAGCAAAAAAAAAAGTATATTTTTATTTTAATAAAAGTACAGGTTATGACAATTATTTCATCCTACCTAATCCTTAAAAACGAGTCCAGAGGCCAGGCGCAATGGCTCACGTCTGTAATCCCAGCACTTTGGGAGGCCGAGGCAGGCAGATCACGAGATCAGGAGTTTGAGATCAGCCTGGCGAATATGGAGGTTGCAGTGAGTCGAGATCACGCCACTGCACCCACCTGGGTGACAGAGCAAGACTCTGTCTCAAAAAAAAAAAAAAAAAAAAAAGATTCCGGAAGCATGTGTATTCAGTCCATTTTATGGCCACTTTGTGTGCATTCTTATTGAATTGGAGTGCTTTAGGCTACAGATTGCAGTTTTAAAAATAGACATATTATTGGAGATATAACTCCATTGGAGACTGTGGTTTACAGGATTTATTTTATACCTGATGCCCTTTAGGCAAATTGCTTATGTCTTACCAAGTGCTTCATTCTCAAGCCTATCTTTCCTTCTATTTCAATTTTGGATTTCCAGTCAAACCACAAGAGCTAGGACCTTAAATTTCCTGTCCATCAACAGTGTTTAACATGACTCCAATGTGGAAACAACTGGCAAAATCATTTGGTTCAAGCTGATAGATTTTTAGATGCAGACATGGAAGCCCAGAGACTAAGTGACTCGCAAAACATCACATAGTTTGTGAGCGACAGAAATCTTTATAAATTTCTTAATTTATCTGTTATCACCTCCAAGAAATGTTTGAGAATGGTTTCAGAGCCCTCTGACGTGGTTAGCAAAGCTACTAAATCAATGCACCTATAGAAAACACAAATTTAGAATTCTGTTATCTGTTATCTGCTTGCAATTTGAACCACAAAAATATTAAAATGTAGAAATTTAAATAAGATGTGCATTTTGGGAAAAAATGTAAAACCATCATAAACAATCTACTAGCTAGATATTGAAAAATATACCACTTTTAATAATTCAGCACCAAAAAAAAAAGCATGCTAAAATAATTTGAAGGTTAATACATAAAAAGCTGGGACAGAGAGAAGAGAAAAAAGAAGGCTTACTCAAAAATTCTATTAATCCTCACTAATGTTCTGTTTTGCCTCCCCCAGGCACTAATTCTTCATGAAAATGCCAAAATGCTAGATGATATTACCTTGGGTTTCCTGAGTGGGAAGCTTCTTTATATAGTGTGATATAGCAATGTTTATGTCTTAATGGCTAACAAGTAAACAGGAGCTAATGTTTACAACGCAGAAAGTCAATCCAGAGTTCCTGAAAGGTATTTTGTTCATACCTCACATAAGCCGAGTAGCTGCTCAAATAATTAACATGGTCTTCCTTAATTGTTGGTATCAGTTGTCATTAATACATAAAGTTAGGAATTTTGCTGGGTCAACATTTTAAGTGAGAAGACAATCTCTAGGAACATATTCATTTATTAACTCCTATGACAAGCCGGTGACAGCTCCCCCTTGTACAGAAAAAAATATTCCTTTTTTTTTTTCACTTTAGTTACTGGCATCTAGTTCTCTACCCCCACATTTTTTAACATCCCATTAATTGAAATCTTCAAACTAATAACCTATATTGTGCAAAGCGAGAGTGTTTAAAAGAAAAGGTGCTGACAGTTTGTAGATAGAGGAAGTAAATTTCTTTTAAAAGTCTGTACAGGTGCTTATCTCATTCTGTCAAGGCAGTGATTATAACACATAAATATGACAGCGTTCACTAATAAAGACAATGTGAGTGACTGCCAACGGAGGCACTCACCAAAGAATATCTAGGCCTGATAATATAGTTGTATTAAAATTTAAACATATTTGTAGAATATGTTTAAATATATTTGTAAAGTGTTTAAATATATTTGTAGAATAAATACATATTCATAGAAAATATGTAGTTAAAACATATTTGTAGAATATTTGTAGAATTGCTGTTGCCCTGGCATAATTAGAGATCATCTCTAGAGGTCAGAAGCAGCTGGTCCTCTCTCCCTGCAAATCTTTTGCATCTTCTCCTTAAGAAACAAGTGATTTAGTTTCCAAATTTAAAGTTTTAAAGTGACAGGCTTTTCACAGGGTATCAGTTCGAAGATCGTGAAAACATATAGGTTTTCATATTGCAATTCATACTGAAATGTACTGGGACATATATTGCTGAGGTGAACGTCTTCTTACTCTTTTTTTCTCCGGTGAAGGACCTGTCAATTCAAAACTTGTATCCCAGCTTCAGGTTTTGGCTGCAGACAGATTGCTGACCTCATTCTAGGTGGAAGCCATGAAAAAACTAAACCAAAAAAAAGAAAAAAAAAAAGAGCAGACCAACTAACACAGGTTGTCAAATGACAAAACTTCTAACCAGAGCAGTATATTCACTTTGATTCCTTCATTCAGTATTCACTTAAGGCCTAATATTTCTGGATACTGAACAAGATTATTCAGAATTTTTTTTTTCTTTTAAGGAAAAAGAAAACCTGGTCCCTGCATTCAAGGAACTTGTATGGCAAACACTTGCAAGCAAATGACTCTAATAATAATATGTGTTTACTATGTTCTATGCATTGTTTCTAGTGCTTTACGTAAATTAACAATGCTTTTATCAATCCTATAGTGTAAATACTATTACGTTCTCCATTTTACATATGAAGAAATGGAGCATAGAGAAGTTAAGTAACTTGTCTGAGTTCAAACAACTGATAAGAGAGTCAAGTTTCAAACCCAAACTTAGGAAGTTTGGCTTCAGCATCCAGGTTCTTTCCCATCATACCACACTCAATTATTCTACAATAGGAAGACAGGAGAGAAAGAGATGCAGCTGGGAAGGAAGGAGGCAGGAATAATGGGAATAAGTGGAAGAGAAGGCAGAAAATGTATTTAGCCAGATACAATCAAAGAACCATTTCAGAGAAAAATGAGAAAGTGAGTTGGAACTTTAAATTAGAGTAATGATCCCTAGAAATAATTTAAGAAACCTTCTAGGCAATTTGGAAAATTTTCTTTCATTTATTTTCCTTTACTTGTATATATGTGTGTGTTAACCCTTGCCTTTGCATGAGTTTTTCTGCAACCTGAAATTCACACCACATCTCTGTACAACTAAGCCTAATCTGTAATTACAATTCATTTTATCTGGAAAATGTTATTGTATTTCCCAAAATACATACACTAATTCTACGTAGCAATAATTATTTTGGATGTTAGTTAAATGCTTTGCTAAAACGGAGGAAACTGCTTTGTTCCTAGTTATTTGGGGAAATTTAATTTTAAAAAGGTTTTCTTTTTTATTCTTGTCTTCAGTTTGGTCAGAATTGCCTCACGGTCTCATAGTTTTGGTTTGCACTTCAGTGGTTAGAGAAGTCTGAACTTCTGTTGCTTTGGAAAGCTGGTAAGCACAGAAAGTGAGAGGCGAGGATATATTTGTTAATGCATATTTCTAGAAAATTCCATGTAGACAGAGTAAAGGGATGATGTTTGATAGAACACATTATTTAAAATTATGACTTTGGATTGGGGACATTTTAAACTCAGTTATAGGCATATATGGCCTCCTTTCCTTTCCTTTCTTCCTCCACCACAAAATTCTATGTTGACTGGAAGCCAACTATTTTGAGAGATGCTATATTGAATTGTAGGATAGTAAGAAAAGTCATGTAGCTGATATACTGCAATGGGAGCAGCTTAACAGCAGCTTTAACTGATAATTCCTAGTTTTCTGTAGGCTCATTAGCGCAAACAGTGTGGAATTGGTGAGCCACCGTCCTAATCAGCACAGTTGTAGGGTAGGCATTAGGCATTAGGGTTTCCAGAAATTGGACCCCTGATAGCTCTTAGAGCTAGAGCCTATGTCTTATTTCACTGTCCTAAAGCACTGAAAAATATAACAGCCACAGCATATTTAATTTCACTGAGATATAAGTGCTGAGAAAAAAATCTTTTAAAATCACTTTTAGATTTTAATTAATATGTTTAATAATCTCTTGAGAAATCTCTAGCAAGGCAGCCAATGAAAATGTGATGATTGCAAACTCGATTTTGTAGAAGTGTATTTTTGTATGCTTTTTATTCAGACATCTGCAATGTCACAAGGAAAATAATAATTTATGCTCTAGTTTGTCAAATTTTGATAAAAATTAGTTTATACATCTTAATTTTATTTGCTAGAACATAATTATTATTTCATACTATTTGTAAACTAAATGAAATTTCAGGATTCAATCCAACAGTCACCTTATTCTACTTTGAAATAATGAAAATAACATAAAAAAATCAACCAGCTATGCTACAAGTCATAGAGTGTGAAAGTTTAAGTAAGTATTCTGGTGACAGCTTGCAACAAAAATAGGAAGTGGCATACCATTAATCAAGTTATCTGATATGTCATAAAAAGGTGGAATTGGTGGAAAACATAGCTATTTCCACTACATTCTCAAGACAGTACTGTCTGCAGGTATTCTTCTGAAGCCTTCGTGCTGTGGACCCTTTTGTCCAAAGCATTTTAAGAAGGTCTCCTGTGAACCCTTTTCATTAATCACCAGTGTAGTCTACACGGGAGTCTCCTGAAAGGAGTAGAGGAAAGTCTTGTGTTGAGAGACCTTCAGAAACAGATGACAAGAGCACCCCAGCCCCGAGACGGGGTCATGAAGAGTGGAAATATGAGCTCCTAACCCTTGACCTCTTTGCCTCTTTATTTTGATTCCTTTAACAATACACAGTTGGCAGACACAAGCAGTGGCAAGTCCTTCTCTCTTTTGTTAGGCTTGGGAAAAACTCAGGGCAGCTCACTGTGACTCCCACCTAAGGGCTTGCCTGGTTTTTAATTAGAATTACAACTCATGCCATATTTTCTTTAATAATGGTTTTTAAAACGACCCAAGCAATAACATATTTCTAAAATTTCCATAGCCAAACGAGCATAACTTTCAAGGGGCCATTATTATTTTTTTGTGTGTGAATGGGATTTTTGTGTGTGTGTGGATCTGTTTAGATATTTTAAATCATATTTGTTTTGTCCCCTACAGTTAACGTCTTTTTGAAGTGATTTCACAAATGTTAGTGGTCACAGATCATGAAAGGATTTTAAGAAGGGATGCCACGGCTCTGGAAGAACGAGATGAACATTATCCATATGTGTTTTCACAATCTTGGAGAAATAACAATAACAAAAAAATTATAATACTTTTTCGTAGAACTATCTAACCAAACATAAGCTTACAGTAAAAAAATTTAAATAGTGCTTCTTCTGAAAACACACATTATTCTAATTTAATGCTAAAATGATCCAGTCCATTTACATTTGATAGTTTCTGGGATTCTAAAAGCTTATGTATTTATTGACCCACGTAAGTTACCATGGACTTTTGTCCAAAGAAAATAAAAAACATGACACGCAAAGAAGCTGTGCAGCAAATGTCACATGGCTTTGGTTCTAAAAATTCAAAGAATATACAGAGAGTTAATAGTCAACTAGCATTCTGGTACATAACACCAGAAAAAAAAATCCAGAATTTTTATTTTTCCTGCTGTCCCTGTCTCCCTCTCGTTTTCCCATTTTCCTCTACCACTTCCTCCTGTTTTCACAGAAACAAAAATATTGAACTCAATTTTACCCTGTTTTTCAGGTAGTCTTCTTGGTTCGTAGTCACATCCCATAATCCCTTTAAACTTCTAAAAATATTACTTAGGGTTATTATGGTGCTGGGACTGGAAAATCTTGTGTCAGATGCAGCCAAGACATTTTTATTTGTTTGATTTCAGCTCAAGTTCAAACAAAAGCACCAAAGTTGAATATTTTAATTGCATGGCTGAATTTTAACTACTTTACAATAGTGTTTTATGTGGTTGCATTGTAATTACAATAGTGTTGTTTTGTTTTTTAGACTACTCCATAATTGTTAAGTCACTACTTCTTTAATTCGTTATAAAGTCAAAAAATGAATTCAATGTGATATTTTTCTTCTCCTTGGGACTCATGACTGCTTGCCTCAGCCTCCTGAAAGAGTAGAAGACTGAATTATGCAGTTTCTCATTCACGGGAAACAAACAATGCCTCTCAAAATATTTTAAAATGTGCCATGTTATCTTTCACCTCAATGAAATATAAAAGAAAATGGAAAAAAGCATATTTAGGTGAGAGGATTGTGGACTTCAGGATGAAACATCCAAATGTAGAACAACTCCTGAGAACGATTTGAAATGAAAGCCTTGAACTAGAGAAATATAGGCAGTTATCCCTCCAAAAATGAGAGCTGAAGTGAGGAGAAAGGACGTTTGCAAGGGAGATATATTGGAGAAGAAAGAAAAGATGTCTAAGACTTATGACTATGTATTAGTCAGGGACAGAGTTCTCTGAGTAGGCTGGGAAGCTAGGTTCAACTCTTTTTTTCACATTTTTCTGCCTGCTTTATATTCACTGGAATCCGATTAGATTGTGTCCACCAGATTAAAGGTGGATCTGCCTTCCCCATCCCACTGACTCAAATGTTAATCTCTTTTGGCAATACCTTCACAGACACACTCAGGATTGATACTTTGTATGCCTCAATCCAATCAAGTTGACACTCAGTATTAACCATCACAAGTCAACCCCTTGTCAACCAGAACCCATACACGTCTCCTGAGATCATACATAATCTTCAAATAAAGACAATAATGAGGTCATAATTACAGTTAACATAATACAACTATCCTTCATACAACCAGAAACGCACCAATCTCCAACCCAAATACTGTTACATAAAGTTAACAATACTTAAATGCTGATATTGTCAATAATATTATTTTCTATCACATGATAAAGAAGAAAGGAAATGAAATGAAGTTTCTTTTTAGTACAAGTATATATATGCACAAACATGTTTTTAAGAAAAGAAAGAGAAAATACTCATGATAATTATGGTCTTTGTTTCTGTAGCTGGTCATGTGGTTATAGCTGGTATTCATGGCTACCTTCTTCTACTATTTGTTCTGTATTCCCTTTGCCTTCAGCAAGTACCTCAGCAGGTCGTGGTTTTTTTTTTGTTTTTTTTTTCATGGTGGAGTGTACCAAACCCTCATTCCTAAAGGATCTGAGCCATTTGTAGTACTGCCTGGATTGGGCTGTTGTAGTTACCCATTGACCTTAGTCACAGCACACAGTAATACTAAGAGACACCCTACTGTATCTCCTGTATTCCATGCATACTCTTCCTTACCTCCACTGTGGAGTGGTAGACTCATTTCTTCTTGATAGTCAGGGTCAATCAACCCAGCCAACAGTGTAACTCCCTTCTTAACCTGTTGACTTAAAGGTAGGAAGAGCACAAAGTGTCCAGGTGACAATCTTAATTCCACTTTAATGGGATCATTATTGTGTCTCCTGGTGGCAGCATTCCTCCCTCTGGAACTAAGACCTCTAGGCCAGCAGAACATAATGTTGCAGGAACAGGAAGCAAAAATATTGCTGGTGGATCATTAGGTGTGATGGTGAGTGGTGCCACTTCCACTTTCACCCCTTGATTCCTGTACCTGTGAATTCTGGCTATGGGAGAAACAGTACCATATATTGGACACTGATTCAGAGCATGCATGGCCTTCTGGAGAACTTTACCCTAGCCCTGCAAAGTATTGTCACCTAGTTGGCATTGTAATTGTAACTTCAAAAGGCCATTCCACCGTTCCATCAATCCAGCTGCTTCAGGATGATGGGGAACATGGTAAGACCAGTGAATTCCATGAGCATGAGCCCACTGCTGCACTTCTTCAGCAGTAAAGTGAGTGCCTTGGTTGGAGGCAATGCTGTGTGGAATACCATGATGGTGGATAAGGCATTCTATAAGTCCATGGATGGCAGTCTTGGCAGAAGCATTGTGTGCACAATAGGCAAACCCATACCCAGAATGTCTATTCCAGTGAGGACAAACCCTTGCCCTTTCCATGATGGAGAGGTCCAATATTATCAACCTGCCACCAGGTAACTGGCTTATCACCCCAAAGAATTGTGCCATATCAAAGGCTCATTTTTGGTCTCTGCTTCTGGCAAATTGGGCACTCAGTAGTGGCTGTAGCCAGGTCAGCCTTGGTGAGTGGAAGTCCATGTTGCTGAGTCCATGAGTAATCTCCATCCCTGCTACCCTGGCCATTTTGTTCATGGGCCCACTGGGCAATGACAGGGGTGGCTGGGAAAAAAAGACTGGTGCCCACAGAACAGGTCATCCTATCCACTTGATTAAACTCCTCTGCTGAGGTCAGCTGTTGGGGAGCACTCACATGGGATACAAATATCTTCCTAGTTTTTGACCACTCAGAGAAGCCCACCCACATAACTCTTCCCCAAACTTCTTTGTCACCAATTTTCCAATCACGGGGGGTCATCCAGCCAAACTATTGGCTACAGCCCATGAATCAGTATATAATTGCACATATGGCCATTTTTCCTTCCATGCAAAGTGCACAAGCAGGGAAGATTTGCCTGGGAAGTTCTCGAAGTTCTGCCCACTGGGAAGATTTACTTTCACCACCGTCCTTCAGGGATATCTTAGAAAGGGGCTGTAGCACTACAGTTGTCCATTTTCAAGTGGTGCCTGAATGTCGTGCAGAACCATCCGTGAAAGCAAGGCCTAGTATTCTCTCCCTTTGTAAACTCATCATAGGGAACTCCCCATGAAACCATTGGTGCAGGCTGGGAAAGAGAAGGCAGGGTGGGAAGAGTGGAGACCATAGGCATTTGAGCCACTTCCTCATGTAACTTACTTGGGCCTTCAGGACCTGCTTGAGCCTGATTACATATATACCACTTCCATTTGATGATGGAGTGGTGCTGTCATGATTAGCTGGGCCAGAAAGCACCCAGTTCATGAGAGGCAGTTCAGGTCGCATGGTGACTTGATGACCCATAGTCAAACATTCAGTTTCCACCAAAGCCCAGTAACAGACCAAAAGTTGTCTCTCAAAAGGAGAGGAGTTATCTGCAGAAGATGACAGGGCATTGCTCCAAAATCCTAGAGGCCTCCACTGTAATTCACCCTGTGAAAGGCTCCAGACAGCAACCTTATCTGACACTGACACCTCAAGCACCATTGGAGCTGCTGGGTCATATGGCCCAAGTGGCAGAGCAGCTTGCACAGCACGCTGGACCTGTTGCAGAGTTTTCTCCTGTTCTGGACCCCATTCAAAACTGGCAGCCTTTCAGGTCACTCGATAAATGGGCTGAAGTAACACACCCAAATGAGAATGTGCTGCCTCCAAAATCTAAATAGGCCCACTAGGCGTGCCTCTTTCTTGGTTGTAGGAAGGGCCAAATGCAGCAACTTATTCTTCACCTTAGAAGGAATATCTTGACAAGCTCCATACCACAAGACCCCTAGGCATTTCACTGAGGTAGAAGTACCCTGAAATTTAGTTGGATTTATTTCCCATTCACTGGAGCGCAAATGTCTAACCAATAAGTTCAGTTTGTTTGCTACTTCTTGCGTTCTGGATCCAATCAGCATAATGTCATCAATGTAATGGACCAGTGTGATATCTTGCAGAAGCAAAAGCAATCAAGGTCTCAGTGAATAAGATTATGACACAAAGCTGGAGAGTTGATATACCCCTGAAGTAAGACAGTAAATGTATATTGCTGTCCTTGCCAACTGCAAGGCAAGTGCTTCAGGCTGGCCTTATGGACAGGAATGGAGAAAAAGGCATTTGCCAAGTCAGTGGCTGCATACCAGTACCAGTATGGTATGTTCTGGTAATACCAGAACAAATTACCATGTGTTAATTTGTTCAAGCAATGAAACCACATCTGATACAGAAGCTGAAATTGGAGTCACCACTGTGTTAAGCTTATAATAATCCACTGTCATTCTCCAAGATCCATCTGTCTTCTGCACAGGCAAATGAGAGAGTTGAAAGAGAATGTGATGGGGATCACCACCCCTGTGTCTTTCAAGTCCTTGATGGTAATACTAATCTCTGCAATCCCTTCAAGGATGAGATATTGTTTTTGATTTACTGCTTTTCTAGGTAGAGGCAGCTCTAATAGCTTTCATTTGGCCTTTCCCACCATAATAGCCTTCACCCTACCAGTCAGGGAGCCAATGTGGGGGTTCTGCCAGCTGCTAAGCATGCCATGCCAATTATGCATTTTGACCACAGGATGAGTCCGGAGACCCACTGGACTCACACTGTAAGTCAGATCTGAACTAAAACGCCATTAATTGCCTGACCGCCATAAACCCTTACTTTAACTGGAGGATAAGAATGACATTTTGGGTCCCCTGGAATCAATGTCAGCACAGAGCTAGTGTCCAGTAGTCCCCAAAATGTTTGGTCATTTCCCTTTTCCCAGTGCACAGTTACCCTGGTAAAAGGCCGGAGGTTTCCCTGGGGATGGATGGGAGAAAGATTCATTGCATAAACCGTCAGTAATGTAATGGGGTCCTTCCTCAAGGGGACCTGGCTTCCCCTTCATTCAAGGGGTTCTGAGTCTGTAAACTGGGTCAAGTCTGGAAATTGATTGAGAGGCTGTGATTCTCTGTTTTTATAATTCAAATTAGTCTTTTGTGCATTCAATCTAGAAGTTTTCTCTTTGTATAATTTAAGTGGGAATGCAGTAGGCTTCCTATCAATTTCACTTCTAGGAACACTGTCATTAATAAGCCAATGCCAGAGCTCTACATGAGTCAGACTATTCTGATTGCCACTTTGCCTCTGCTGTCCATTACGGTCACTATGCCCACCTTGTCTTTGATGGTTGAGTGCTGCCACTTGGCCCCTGCCACTTCGGGATCCAATTGTTCCTGTTGTATTTAAATTTTGTAGCTGAATGACTGCAGTTCCCACTGTTAAATCTGACATACAGAAAAGAACCATTACAGGGCTCTTCAAAGATACAGGTGCTGCCCTCACAAATCTATTTTGCAAGGCATTGGTCAAGGGTATATCTTCTGGACCCTCCCAGCTGGGATGAATAGGTCTAAAGTGACTAATCCACCCCACCATCCCAATCTCCCTAAGCCTTTGGATCCCTTCCTCTACCTAAACCAACGGAGATCAGGCATTTCCAACTCACTCGTGGTGGGCCATTTTTAATTTATATTTTGGTTCACCAAGCAAATGAACTATTAGAACCTTTTTTTTTATCTCTCCAAGCTGCAACATTAAATGCAGAGTCCAAGTCCCTACTTAGTGGGTCCAAATCAATAAATTCAGCCTGATTCAACTCGATGTTCCTTCCACCATTATCCCATACCCTTAATATCCATTCCCATGCCTGTTCTCCAGATTGCTGTTTATATATTAGAGAACTCAGTTCTTTTTGAGTGTAGTGCACCTCATCATGGGTCACAGTCTCAACCTCACCTCTAGGACCTGCTGGGACTTTAGTCTTGTTATAGGTCTAGAAGCAACAGAGGTGTTTGGGGTAGAGGAGAATCAATATTATCTTGCCTGGCAACTGCCTCAGGGGAGGCCATCACTGTTGATAAACCCAGGCAGTGCAGCGTTTATCTCCTCAGACACAGATGGAAAGGGTGATGGCAGCATGGGTCAAGTAGGGGACGTGGCCACTACTGGGGATGGGGAAGCTGTTCATTCTGACCAAAAAAAAAAAAAAAAGGTTCATCTGAGTTTAAAACCTCAGTATCCCCATCTTCATCAGGGTCCTCCCCCACACACACACATTCCCATTCCAAGTTGCAGGGTCCCATTCTTTTCTAATCAATGCCCTCTCTTTAACAGTAGACACCTGCCAAAGCTGTGCATGCACTTTTCATTGCAGGTCAGCCACTTGCATGATAAAAGCTTGTGTCTGCTTTTCCACAATTTCAGCTCTTTCTCTACAGGAGATAAGACTGTAGAAATCCTCCAGATTGTAGAAATCCTCAAGGAAATCCTAGCAGATTTGAGGTTCAGTATCTGCTACTGAAATCAGGAGAGACAGAATCCCTGATTTCATTATTTTTTTCATCACTTTGTCCACTGAACTTAAGAGCAACCAATCAGCTTCATTTTGTTCCTTGGTTTTCCATATATGGTCAAAGGTATTATGTATAGAGTCACTAAACCCCCTGCCTCTCATGAGTGGTGAATCAGGAGCGTCAAATGCATTAATTTTGCATAACTCTCTAAACAGTCTCCACCAAGGACGATCAATGTTCTCCATATTATTAGAAGTAGAGTCCTTACCATTTTGGGGTTTAATCATATTAAGCAGGCGACTCCAGAAACCCCAAAACCAACAAAATAACTCCATCCTTAATGTTAGGTTCCTCTAGACCCCATTCCTTTTGCCAAAATCTGTATCAGTCAGAGTTCTCTAGAGGGACAGAACTAATGGAATATATATATAAGAGTGTGTGTGTGTGTGTATATATATATGTGTGTGTGTATATATACGTATATGCATATATACATGCACACAAATGGAATATATGTGTGTATATATCCATATATACTCATATATATACATACATATATACATATATATTCCATATATACTCAAATATATATACATACATATATACACATATATATTCCATATATACTCATATATATACACATATGTGTATATATATGAATTTATTATTAACTTACATAATCAACAAGCTCCCACAATAGGCTGTCTGCAAGCTGAGGAGCAAGGAGAGCCAGTCTGAGTCCCAGAACTGAAGAAATTGGAGTCTTATGTTCGAAGGCAGGAAGGATCCAACTTGGGAGGAAGATGTAGGCTGGGAAGTTAGGTCCATCTCTCTTTTTCACGTTTTTCTGCCTGCTTTGTATTCACTGGAAGCTGATTAGATTGTGCCCACCAGATTAAGGATGGATCTGCCTTCCCCATCCCACTGACTCAAATGTTAATCTCTTTTGGCAACACCTTCACAGATACACCCAGGATTAATAATTTATATCCCTCAATCCAATCGAATTGACTCTCAGTATTAAATGTCACAGATTATAATTAATATTCCTTTATTTTTGAAATATCCCAATATTAAAGATAAATCACTGCTTTTGCCAGATTTGGAAACATCCTATAGCATCTTTAGCTTTAAATATGTTCTCTACTCAAATATACTTCCTTTAATGTAATGCAAAAGATTTCTTAACTTGAAAGAACTTTTCTTAAGAAAATCCAAAAGATGTCAATAATACCATTTCAACATTTTTAAAAAGATCCATTTTCCAGTTAAATAAGTTGAATTCAAAATTGTCCTCTTTATGTTACCTGTGCTTTCTATTCCTTCTCTCTTTTCTATTTGACCTCTCCCTTTCTCAAAAATTACTTCCTTGCCATTTGTCTTCAATTCTTCCTTCTCCCTCTCACCAGACAAAGACGGGTCCCCATCAGCATGTGAGCATTTTTAAATGCTCACATCTCTCCAATTTAAAAACAAACAAATAGGCTGGGTGTGGTGGCTCATGCCTGTATTTCCAATACTTTGGGAGGCCAAGGCAGGTGGATCACCTGAGGCCAGGAGTTTGAGACCAGCCTGGCCAACATGGCAAAACCACATCTCTACTAAAAATACAAAAATTAGCCAAGTGTCGTGGCACACTCCTGTCGTCCCAGTTACTCTGGAGGCTGAGGCAGGAGAATTGCCTGAACCCAGGAGGCTGAGGTTGCAATGAGCCAAGACTCAGCTACTGCAATTCAGCCTGGGCAACAGAGTGAGACTGTCTCAAAAACAAAAACAAAAACAAACAAACAAAAATAGCACAGCTCCCTTTCTTATTTCATTTTGTACTATATTTTTCTCCTTTCCTTTAAGGTTAAAATTATGGAATTTGGTATCTATATTTCCACATACAACTTCATTCACACCCATGACAATCAGGCTTCCATCCTTACAAAGCCATTAAAACTGGCATCACCAGTAACTTGTTGCTAAGTCTAATCTAAATCCAAAACCTTACCCCTGTAGCATTTGACATGGCTGACAACTTCTATGGCCACTTTTGATTGCATACCCTCCTGAACTTCCTCCTCCTGTTTTTTAAATAAAACTTTATATTTTGAAATAATTTCAAACACACGAAAGTTACAAGAATAATACAAATACTTCTGTTTACCTGGATTCACATATTTGCTATGTTTTGCTCATTTTGCATGCACATTTCTCTTTTTCTCTCTTTCCAGATAGACCAATGGACAGATAAATCAGACAGGTAGATATAGCTATAGATGTATATATAGATTTGCTAACTTTTTTCTGAAATTTTGAGCCTAGGTTATGTACATTGTTCCTCTTTACCCCATGACGCTTCCATGCGTATTTCTTAAGAACAAGAATGTTCTCTTCCATATTCACGGTACAATTACCAATTCATGATAATTAATATTTATATTAGATTGCAATCTAATACAGTACATTTTCCTAATATCTTTTATAGCATATTTTTCTAGGAAAGGGTCTCCTGTTACAGTATTGCCCAATACATTTCGTTGTACATCTCTTTTAGTCTATTAATCTGGACCAGTTCCTCAGTCTTCCTTTGGTTTTCATTCCATTGACATTTTTAAAGAATGAGATAAATGTTTTACATAATGTCTTTTAATTTGTGTTCTCTGGTATTTCCTCAATATTACATTCAATTTTTAAATTTTGGGGGCTGGAATCCTACGTAAAGAAGGCTATATGCTTTTCAGGGTATCAAATCTGGTGGATCATAATGTTCACTTTTCTCTTATTAATGACATTCTTTTAGATCACTTAGTTAAAGCTGTGTCCAATTTCTCCAAAGTGTATTTATTATTTATCCTTTTGTAATTACACTCAAGTGTCATAATTTATGATAGTTATGTTCTATATAGTTGCTGTGAATACTGAACTAGCAAATACTGAAGCACTGCTCCCAGAGGAAATCAAGGTCACTTTATTGCAAGCCTCTAATCACAATATTTCCATCAGCCAATCAATACATAACTTTGTTCTGTATGTGTTTTTGTTTGAAGATACCTTATTTAATATAGACTATTAATTAACATTAAACTCACAACCAATAGCTTTGTAACTCATGCCTGAACGTTTATCTAACACATGTATTTTGACCGTAAGGCACATCATGACCCCCTCACACTTAGGAACACAACAAAGAGACTTCATCACTACATTTTGGGGACATTTTGAACAGCAAAATAACCCCCCAAAAGCAGAAAAATGCAAAAAACCTGACAATAACTGAACCACAGAGTGTTGTATTTACAGTAAGAGAGCTGAAATAAGACAGAACCACCTCGGTTCCACCTCAAATGAAAATATGTGCATTACGCAATTCAAATTTTTCACTGCTTTTGCATATCGTAAGGAATTCCAACAGCCATGAATATTGTTTTAGGGGTTACAAATAACTTTTTTTGGGGGAGGCAGGGTCTCACTCTGTCACCCAGGCTAAAGTTCAGTGGCACAATCTTGGTTCACTGGAACCTCTGCCTCCTGGGTTCAAGTAATTTTTGTGCCTCAGCCTCGCCAATAGCTGGGATTACAGGTCCACACCACCATGACCAGCTTATTGTTGTTGTTGTTGTTATTATTATTATTATTATTACTATTTTGTATTTTTAGTAGAGACAGAGTTTCACCATGTTGGCCAGGCTGATCAAGCAATATTGACCTCAAATGATCCACCCACCTTGGCCTCCCAAAGTGCTGGGATTACAGGCGTGAGCCACTGCACCCAACCACAGATAACTTTTAACAGGAGGGTGAATTTGCAAGTATAGAATCTGTGAATAATAAAGATCAACTGTAATAAGTAATTTGTGGGAGATTTTTAATATTATGTGAGTATTCTCAACCTCATTTAACCTCCCTGCCCATCCTAGATTTACCATCCATTTCTTTCCTTAATCCATTTTTACAACGATGGTTGCAAATGTGATTTCAAACTCCATCATTCTTTCTATATTTATTACTCAGAACTTCACTGCAAGGAACAAATTTCTCTCCTCTCCCTATCTATTTGTTTATCTGTTATTACCAATAGGAACTCATGAAATCTAGTTGTATTTAATGAGTTATGAGATATTTCCTTCAAGTTGTCTCCTGTATCCTTGTGACATTTCCACATCAATTTTTCAGTACTTCTTTCTGGTATCACAGATACTTCAGGCTCATCTTCCATCTGCCCTTGCCTTGAAGTCAGCCATTTTTCCAAGGGACTCTGATTTATTTGGATGGGGAATGTTCAGCCTCTTTATAGACTTGTCTTCTTCTGGTAGCCTTTATATGCAGGGATCTTTAAGTATCCGCCCCAGGCCCCTTCTCTTAGTACTAATAATTTCTAAATAAGGTCATCCCTTTTATGGCTGTATCTCTCTTTTAAGTGTCAGAGCTTCCTCGCCAACTTCATAGTGACTTTGGCTGCCTTGGTTACACTTAGAATTAGTATAGCTAGTTCCTGAAATATCATAGGTAGTCAATAAATGAACACTTTTATGACAATGAAATAGAGATTAAATGCACCCTAAATTGTGCTTTTACTCTGTGCATAATCTACTTTTGACAGATATTATTTCACCTTCAGTATATCTGACATACATAATAGTTTATCATGTAAGAAAATGTTCCTATTGTGGTAACTTCTTATTTCTAGAAGTATTTTTATTATAAATTTTTAATAGATTCTTCATCAAGATCAACAAATAGGATTGCCAGATAAAGTACAGGACACTAAGTCAAATGTGAATTTAAGCTACACAATGAATAATGTTTAGGAAAGTACCTCTCAACTAAGTTTTAAAATTTCATTGTTTACCTGAAATTCAAATTTGAGTAATATCCTATTTTTTTATTGCTAAATCTAGCAGCCCTATCAATATATTATAAACATTTCTCTTCAATGGCATATAACCTATGAAATGGTTATGGCACCCTCATATTATCTAGAACTAAAAGTAAAATTGCATTGAAAGTATGTCAAATGTCGTTATATAAAAGAATGAGGAAAAAAAGACCTTATATTTCTAGCTAGCATACTTTGGACATTCTGTGGATATACCTCTCACTTAAAATTTAGTTGAAATTTTAAAGAGTTTTACAACTATATTCAAATACATTTAAACATGGTTATAACTATGCTCATCATTTTCAAGGATAAGTTAAATGAGTTGTGCCACATGATGTAAAGAAAATAAGATCTGCAGACGATGCAAGGCAATTCATGCAGGATCCTCTTAAGTGATCATCAATGCAAAAAATCGGCACTGTCTCGGGGAAGAACTTTGCCTCCAAAGGACATAGAAAAGTTTGTACAGAACAGGAAACTCTTCAAGGTAAATGGGAAAATCATGCTGAAAGTCAAAAAAATGGAAACTACAATGGATGTAATTTAGATCCTTCAATATATCACTACCAAATCTAGTATTTGAATTTTTGTAGTAAACATAAAAATGGTTGAGGTAGGTAGTATAGATTAATTGTGTGATACTTCAATTAGTTTATTTGTTTTATTACCAAAGTGGAGAAAAATGGGTAATTAATTCAAATGCAAATAAGATTTTAATGGTCATACTTAACCAAAATTGGGATTGTCAGTGTAATCCTACCAAACTCTATTTTGTATTGGTGTGTACTTTGAACTGAATTAATAAGAAAAAAAAAATGCAACTGTAAGGGTATCAATTGCAGAGTTCAGTTTAAACGAGAAGTATTCTAGGTTCTTGGTTCACTAGGCATGGGATATTTCCACTCTCTCTTCATAAGCTGACTAGGTCTTATAAATTTGTAAGATTTGTACTAATGTAATAGGTAGGAAATTTAAGGGTCAGAATGTTATGTAGTATTCAATTCCAGTGTTTTCAACAAAGAATAAAAATAATAGAATTAATAAATAATAGAGAAAAATAATAGAAAAAATAAAAAATAAAAACTCAAGGGATATGATTCTCCCAATATGTGTAATTAGAAAGCTATGGATAATAATTTTTAGGGAGGAGGACTCTCCATTGGCTTAATAGAAACTAGTTTTTATCCTTGTAAGAAGTTTAATTTATAAAATGTGTAGTTTGTGTCTACTTTATTTATGACTAAGAATTGTACTCTTACTGTGGACATAAAGGCTAATAACACATAATGATACCTCCAAGCAGCCCAGGTCTGGGAGAGTAGCCATAGTCTTACATCCATAAACAAGACAAAGATCTTGTAAATACTTCTATTCAGTAAACTTTTAAGTTGTAAATGGATTTTAGTATTTTTTAAAATGTGCTTTCATTTTCCTTTCAAGACATTTCTTGGTTCAGGACTGGCTTACAGCAAGTAGAAAGGAAGTAGTAAGTAGAATTTGTTCTTGGTTTTCTTTACAAAAGATAAATGAAGAGCTGAGCTTTTGTATTCAGATGAGACATGCTTGGCAGTTCCAAAGGAGATTAATGGAAGTCTGGATTCCATAAATCATTAAAACATTTTTCAGTTTAAGGGACAGTAACACTTAGCAACAATGCAGAAGATCTGGCAATAAGAAATATTATGCATTTTGTGCTTTCTCCAGGACTTGACTATTTAGCCTGCACTTCCCATAATAGAGTTCTTGATGGGTTGCTGTTTTAAGAACAGAACCATAAATTAACTCATCACAACTTTTTCCTGAATGTTGGTACTCAGAAAACAAAGACCTAAGACAACAGCCAAATGAATACTCGGAAAAAAAAAAAAAATCTGAGAAAGCAGCATGGAAATCAATTGTTTTTTATTAATTAAGCCAAATATAGATATGTCTTATTACCAGGCCTACCTTATACACACCAACAGAGCAGAGGTGGCTTCATCAAGGAAATGTGGAGTGCTGTTTACCTCTGTGAATGAACAAACGTCTCACAACACAAGCAGTAGAAATCCACTAGACAGGTCCAGGGCAAGATGGCTGAATAGGAAGAGCTCTGGTCTGTAGCTCCCAGCCAGACCAACGCAGAAGGTGGTTGATTTCTGCACTTCCAACTGAGGTACCCAGCTCATCTCATTGGAACTGGTTAGACAGTGGGCACAGCCCACAGAGGTCAAGCAGAAGCAGGATGGGGTGTGACCTCACCTGGGAAGCACAAGGGGTTGGGGAACTTCCTTCCCTAGTCAACAAAAGCTGTGAAGCACTATGCCATGAGGGATGGTGCTATCCGGCCCAGATACTACGTTTTTCCCAAAGTTTTCACAACCTGCAGACCAGGATACTCCCTCGGGTGCCTACATCACCAGGGCCCTGGGTTTCAAGCACAAAACTGGGCGGCCATTTGGGCAGCCACTTAGCTAGCTGCAGGAGTTCCCCCCCACCCCCGTACTCCAGTGGCACCTGGAATGCCAGTGAGACAGAACTGCTCACTCCCCTGGAAAGGGGGCTAAAGCCAGGAAGCCAAGTGGTCTTGCTCAGCAGATCCCACTTCTACAGAACCCAGCAAGCTAAGATCCACTGGCTTGAAATTCTCGCTGCCAGCACAGCAGTCTGTAGTAGACCTGGGAGGCTTGAGCTTGATGGTGGGAGGGTTGTCCACCATTACTGAGGCTTGAGTAGGCGGTTTTCCCCTCACAGTGTAAACAAAACTGCCAGGAAGTTCAAACTGGGTTTAAACCACTGCAGCTCGGCAAAGCTGCTGTAGCCAGCCTGCCTCTCTAGATTCCTCCTCTCTGGGCAGAGCATCTCTGAAAGAAAGGCAGCAGCCCCAGTCAGGAGCTAACAGATAAAACCCCCATCTCCCTGGGACAGAGCACCTGGGGGAAAGAGCAGCTGTGGGCACAGCTTCAGCAGACTTAAACGTTCCTGCCTCTTGGCTCTGAAGAGAGCAGTGGATCTTCCAGCACAGCACTCAAGCTCTGCTAAGGGACAAACTGCTTCCCCAAGTGGGTCCCTGACCTCCATGCCTCCTGACTGGTAGACACTTCCTCTCATACAGGAGAGCTCTGGCTGCCATCTGGTGGGTGCCCCTCGGGGACGAAGCTTCCAGAGGAAAAAACAGGCAGCAATCTTTGCTATTCTGAAACCTCTGCTGGTGATAGCCAGGCAAACGGGGTCTGGGGCGGACCTCCTGCAAACTCCAGCAGACCTGTGGAAGAGAAGCCTGACTGTTAGAAGGAAAACTAACAGTTTTAAGGAAGGAATAGCATCAACATCAACAAAAAGGACTTCCATGCAAAACCCCATCCAAAGGTCATCAACATCAAAGATCAAAAATAGTTAAATCCATGAAGATGAGGAAAAACCAGCATGAAAAGACTGAAAATTCCAAAAATCAGAATGCCTCTTCTATTGCAAAGGATCACAACTCCTCGCCAGCAAGAGAAAAAAAAAACTGGATGGAGAATGAGTTTGATGAATTGACAGAAGTAGGATTCAGAAGGTGGGTAATAACAAACTCCTCTAAGCTAAAGGAGTATGTTCTAACCCAGTGCAAGGAAGCTAAGAACCTTTATAAAAGGTTACAGGAAATGCTAACCAGAATAACCAGTTTAGAGAAGAACATAAACGACCTGATGGAGCTGAAAAGCACAGCACAAGAACTTCTTGAAGCATACACAATTATTAGTAACCAAATCGATCAAGTGGAGGAAAGGATATCAGAGACTGAAAATTAACTTAACGAAATAAAGCACGAAGACAAGATAACCAACAAAAGAATGAAAAGGAACAAACAAAGCTTCAAAGAAATATGAGACTATGTGAAAAGACTAAACCTACGTTTGATTAGTGTACTTTAAAGTGATGGGGAGAATGAAACCAAGTTGGAAAATACTCTCCAGGATTTTATACAGGAGAACTTCCCCAACCTAGCAAGACAAGCCAACATTCAAATTCAGGAAATACAGAGAACACCACTAAGATACTCCTCCAGAAGATCAACCCAAAGGCACATAATCACCAGATTCACCAAGGTTGAAATGAAGGAAAAAATGTTAAGGGCAGCCAGAGAAAAAGGTCAGATTACTCACAAAGGGAAGTCCATCAGACTAACAGCAGAGCTCTCTATGAAAACCTTACAAGCCAGAAGAGTGGGGCCAATCTTCATTATTCTTAAAGAAAAGAATTTTCAACCCAGAATTTCATATCCAGCCAAACTAAGCTTCATAAGTGAAGGAGAAATAAAATCCTTCACAGGCAAGCAAATGCTGAGGGATTTTGTCACCACCAGGCCTGCCATACAAGAGCTCTTGAAGGAAGCACTAAATATAGAAAGGAAAAATGGGTACCAGCCACTGTGAAAACATACCAAATTGCAAAGACCATTGACACTATGAAGAAACTGCATCAACTAATGGGCAAAATAACCAGCTATCATCCTAATGACAGGATCAGATTCACACATAACAATATTAACCTTCAATGTAAATGGGGTAAATGCCCCAATTTAAAGACACAGACTGGCAAATTGGATAAATAGTTAAGACTCATTGGTGTGCTGTATTCAGGAGACCCATATCACATGCAAAGACTCAAAATAAAAGGATGGAGGAATATTTACTAAGCAAATGGAAAGCCAAAAAAAGCAGGGGTTACAATCCTAGTCTCTGATAAAACAGACTTTAAACCAACAAAGATCATAAAAGACAAATAAGGGCATTACATAATGGTAAAGGGATCAATGCAACAAGAAGAGCTAACTATCCTAAATATATATGCTCCCAATACAGGAGCACCCAGATTCATAAAGCAAGTTCCTAAAGGCCTACAAAGAGACTTAGACTCCCACACAATAATAGTGGGAGACTTTAACACCCCACCATCAATATTAGACAGATCTATCAGACAGAAAATTCACAATGACAGTCAGGACTTGAACTCAGCCCTGGACCATGCAGACCTAACAGACTGTTGTGGGAAGTCAGGGACCCTGAACGGAGTGACTGGCTGGAGCCCCAGCAGAGAAACATGAATTGTGAAAATTTCATGGACATTTATCAGTTCCCAAATAATACTTTTGTAATTTCTTATGCCTGTCTTTAATCTCTTAATCCTGTTATCTTTGTAAGCTGAGGATGTACGTCACCTCAGGACCACTGTGATAATTGTGTTAACTGTACAAATTGATGTAAAACATGTGTGTTTGAACAATATGAAATCAGTGCACCTTGAAAAAGAACAGAATAACAGCGATTTTTAGCAACAAGGGAAGACAACCATAAGGTCTGACTGCCTGTGGGGCCGGGCAAAAAGAGCCATATTTTTCTTCTTGCATAGAGCCTATAAATGGATGTGCAAGTAGGGAAGATATCACTAAATTATTTTCCTAGCAAGGAATATTGGTATTAATACTCTGGGAAAGGAATTCATTCCTAGGTGGAAGTCTGTAAATGGCTGCTCTGGGAATGTCTCTCCTATGCACTTGAGATAAGGACTGAGATACACCCTGTTCTCCTGCAGTACTCTCAGGCTTACTAGGATTGGGAAACTCCATCCTGGTAAGTTTTTGGTCAGACTGGTTCTCTGCTCTCCCTGTTTTCTGTTAAGATGTTTATCAAAACAATACGTGCACTGCTGAATATAGACCCTTATCAGGAGTTCTGCCTTTTGCCCTTTGTCCTGTTTCCTCAGAAGCATGTGATCTTTGTTCTGCCTTTTGCCCTTTGAAGCACATGATCTTTGTGACCTACTCCCTGTTTGTAAACCCCCTACTCTTTTGAAATCCTTAATAAAAACCTGCTGGTTTTGAGACTCGGGTGGGCATCGCGGTCCTCCCAATATGTGATGTCACCCCTGGTGGCCCAGCTGTAAAATTCCTCTCTTTGTACTCTTTCTCTTTATTTCTCAGCTGACTGACACTTATGGAAAATAGAAAGAACCTACGTTGAAATATTGGAGCAGGTTCCCCTGATAATAGAGATTTACGGAACTCTCCATCCCAAATCAACAGAATATAAATTCTTCTCAGCACCACATGGCATTTATTCTAAAACTGACCACATAATTGGAAGTAAAATGCTCTTCAACAAATGTAAAAGAACAGAAACCATAACAGTCTCTCAGACCACAGTGCAATCAAGTTAGAACTCAGGATTAAGAAACTCATTCAAAACCACACAACTACATGGAAACTGAACAACCTGCTCCTGAATGACTACAAGGTAAACAACAAAATTAAGGGAGAAATAAATATGTTCTTTGAACACAAATGACAATAAAGGCACAATGTACCAGAAGCTCTGAGACACAGCTAAAGCAGTGTTTAGAGGGAAATTTATAGCACTAAATGCCAACATGAGAAAGTGGGAAAGATCTAACATAATAATTAAAGAACTACAGAAGCAAGAGCAAAAAAATTCAAAAACTAGCAGAAGACACAAAATAACTAAGATCGGAGCACAACTGAAGGAGATAGAGGCACGAAAAACTCTTCAAAAAATCAATGAATCCAGGAGCTGGTTTTTTGAAATGATTAACAAAATCGATAGACCACTAGCTAGAATAATAGAGAAGAAAAGAGATAAGAATCAAACAGACACATTAAAAAATGATAAAAGGGGGCTGGGTGCGGTGGCTCAAGCCTGTAATCCCAGCACTTTGGGAGGCCGAGACGGGCGGATCACGAGGTCAGGAGATCGAGACCATCCTGCCTAACACGGTGAAACCCCGTCTCTACTAAAAAAAATACAAAAAACTAGCTGGGCGAGGTGGCAGGCGCCTGTAGTCCCAGCTGCTCGGGAGGCTGAGGCAGGAGAATGGCGTAAACCCGGGAGGCAGAGCTTACAGTGAGCCGAGATCCGGCCACTGCACTCCAGCCTGGGCAACGGAGCAAGACTCCGTCTCAAAAAAAAAAAAAAAAAAATGATAAAGGGGATATCACCACTGATCCAACAGAAATACAAACAACCATCAGAGAATACTACAATCACCTCTATGCAAATAAACTAGAAAATCTAGAAGAAATGCATAAATTCCTGGACACATATACCTTCTCAAGGATAAACCAGGAAGAAGTCTAATCCCTGAGTAGACTGAAAACAAGTTCTGAAATTGAGGCAGTAATTAATAGCCTACCAACCAAAAAATGCCCAGGACCAGACAGATTCACAGCTGAATTCTACCAGAGGTACAAAGAGGAGCTAGTACCATTCCTCATGAAACTATTCTAAACAATAGAAAAAGCGGGACTCCTCCCTAACTCATTTTATGAGACCAACATCATCCTAATACCAAAACCTGGCAAAGACACAACAAAAAAAGAAAATCTCAGACCAAAATCCCTGATGAACATCAGTGCAAAAATCCTCAGTAAAGTACTGGCAAACTGAATCCAGCAGCATATCAAAAGCTCATCCACCACAATCAAGTTGGCTTCATCACTGGGATGTAAGACTGGTTCAACATAGGCAAACCAAACCAATAATCCATCACATAAAAAACCAATGACAAAAACCACATGAGTATCTCAATACATGTAGTAAAGGCCTTCGATAAAATTCAACACCCCTTCATGCTAAAAACACTCAGTAAACCAGGTATTGATGGAACATATCTCGAAATAATAAAATCTATTTTTAACAAACCCACAGCCAGTATCATAATGAATGGGCAAAAGATGGAAGTATTCCCCTTGAAAACGGGCAAAAGAGAAAAATGCCCTCTCTCACCACAGCTATTCAACATAGTATTGGAAGTTCTGGCCAGGCAATCGGGCAAGAGAAATAAATAAAGGGTATTCAAATAGATAGAGAGGGACTAAAATTGTCTCTGTTTGCAGATGACATGATTGTATATTTAGAAAACCCCATGGTCTCAGCCCCAAAACTCCTTAAACTGATAAGCAAATTCATCAAAGTCTCAAGATACAAAATCAATGTGCAAAAATTACAAGCAATCCTATACACCAACAATAGACAAACAGAGAGTCAAATCATGAGTGAACTCCCATTCACAATTTCTACAAAAAGAATAAAATACCTAGGAATCCAACTTACAAGGGATGTGAAGGACCTCTTCAAGGAGAGCTACCAACCACTGTTCAAGGAAATAAGAGAGGACACAAACAAATGGAAAAACATTCCATGCTCATAGATAGGAAGAATCAATATCGTGAAAATGGCCATACTGCTCAAAGTAATTTATAGATTCAATATTATCCCCATCAAGCTACCATTGACTTTCTTCATAGAATTAGAAAAAACTACTTTAAATTTCATATGGAACCAAAAAAGAGCCTGTATAGCCAAGATAATCCTAAGCAAAAAGAACAAAGCTGGATGCATCACACTACCTCACTTCAAACTATACTACAAGGCCACAGTATCCAAAACAGCATGGTTCTGGTACCAAAACAGATATATAGACCAATGGAACAGAACAGAGGCCTCTGAAATAGTACCACACATCTACAAACATCTCATCTTTGACAAACCTGACAAAAACAATCAATAGGGAAAGGATTCCCAATCTAATAAAATGTGTCAGGAAAACAGGCTAGCCACATGCAGAAAACTGAAACTGAACCCTTTCCTTACACCTTATGCAAAAATTAACTCAAGATGGATTAAGGACTCAAAATAAGGCCTAAAACCGTAAGATCCCTAGAAGAAAATGTAGGCAATACCATTCAGGACACAAGCATGGGCAAAGACTTCACGACTAAAACACCAAAAGCAATGGCAACAAAAGTCAAAATTGACAAATGGGATCTAATTAAACTAAAGAGCTTCTGCACAGCAAAAGAATCTATCATCAGAGTGAACAGGCAGCCTACAGAGCTGGAGAAAATTTTTGCAATCTCTCCATCTGATAAAGGGCTAATATCCAGAATCTACAAGGAACTTAAATAAATTTACAGGAAAAAGACAAACAACCCCATCAAAAAGTGGGCAAGGATATGAACAGATGCTTCTTAAAAGAAGACATTTTTGTGGCCAACAAATATATGAAAAAAAGCTCATCATCACTGGTCATTAGAGAAATGCAAGTCAAAACCACAATTGTGTACCATCTCATGCCAGATAGAATGGCGATCATTAAAAAGTCAGAAACATCTGGGCACAGTGGCTCATGCCTGTAATCCCAGCACTTTGGGAGGCTGAGGCATGCAGATCACAAGGTTAGGAGTTCGAAACCAGCCTGACCAACATGGTGAAATCCCGTCTCTAATAAAAAAAAAAAAAGCCAGGCCTGGTGGTGTGCGCCTGTAATCCCAGCTGCTCAGGAGGCCGAGGCAGGAGAATCACTTAAACCACGGAAGAGGAAGTTGCAGTGAGCTGAGATTGCACCACTGCACTCCAGCCTGGGTGATAGAGTGAGGCTCAGTCTCAAAAAAAAAAAAAAAAAAAAGGAGACAACAGATGCTGGAAAGGATGTGGAGAAATAGGAATGCTTTTACACTGTAGGTGGGAGTGTAAATTAGTTCAACCACTGTGGAAGACAGTGTGACAATTCCTCAAGGATCTAGAACCAGAAATACCATTTGACCCAGTAATCCCATTACTAGATGTATATCCCAAGGATTATAAATCATTCTACTATAAAGACATATGCACACCTATGTTTAATGCAGCACCATTCACAATAGTAAAGACTTGGAACCGACCCAAATGCCCATCGATGATAGACTGGATAAAGAAAATGTGGCACATATACACCATGGAATAGTATGCAGCCATAAAAAAGGATGGGTTCATGCCCTTAGAAGGAACATGGATGAAGCTGGAAACTATCATTCTCAGCAAACTAACACAGGAACAGAAAACCAAACACTGCATGTTCTCATAAGTGGGAGTTGAACAATGAGAACACATGGAACACATGGACACAGGGAAAGGCACATCACACACTGGGGCCTGTCGGGGTGGGCGGCAAAGGGGAATTTGCCCTTTACATAGTACTAGGAGAAACACATACATAGCATTAGGAGAAACACCTAATGTAAATGACGGGTTGATGGGTGCAGCAAACCATAATGGCACATATATACCTATGTAGCAAACCTCCACGTTCTGCACATGTATCCCAGAACTTAAAGTATAATAATAAAAAAAGAAAGAAATCCAACAGACTACTGAATAAATAACGAGTAGACTCAAAAAACAAACAAACATAAAAGAAATGTCTTATTACGCAGGTATTCACTTCACAGGGTCTACAAGACTATTTTACCTGATTTCAGTATAATACTTAGGACATGCTGTTGAATTAAAATTGACTGTCTATAGTTACAATACATACATATTAGATTCTGTCCACAGAACCTAATGTGTGTTTTGGCTGATGTGGCTTTCATCTGTACAGAAAAACCTTGTCAGAATCCAGTAAATAATAGTATTTGGCACATCTCTTTTAAACACATTCAAAACATAGGATCAACATCTAAACATAAATGCAAGTAAACTCATTTCAATTTTTAATTAACAAAAAAATTGTCTTCCATTTTCATCTTAACTCTCAATCCTGTGGAAGTACCAAATCTCAAAATCTAGGGAAGAAATAACTGACACTGTGATTCAGGTAACATTCTCTGAAAAATAAAATTCATCATTCAGAATTCAAGAAGAATTCTTAAAATATGCCTTAACATTTCCAACTAAATATAGCCAGGATGAGACCATCTCCCAGTAGGTAAGGAAATGACAGGTGTGGTGTACAGATCTGGGACTGAAGTTTGGCTGCTTTCTTTCCTGATCATGGGAGATGGATTCTTTTCCATAGTGGAAATATGGTCTATGAGGGTTAGCCAGAACCAGAGAAACATTCAATAAGTGCAGACACATGCTTTTGATAACATAATGCACTATTGTGTAAATTAATAATTTAATTTCTCAAGGTGCAAACATAATTTTCAGTTGAGGAGCTTTCTCAAACTTAGTTTTAGAATGTCAACAGTGACAGGAGACCTGCCCAGAGTTCTCCTTTTTTTTTTTTTTTGGCATTCTCATTATTAGAGAGACTGCATTGTAAGCATGTGGTTCATATTCAATGTGACAAGTCATGTAGCGATTGAAAATTGGAATGCTTTGACAGCAGGGTGAGCATGAGGATCAGTTGCCAGTGTAACTCCTCATGACAGAGAGAGCCTGGCAAATGACTAGGATCTGGTCAGGGGGAGTCTTCAGCATCAGTGCACAAGGCGGAGAGGACTGACGAGACTCACCAAGACAGCACCCAGGGATGGCAGATGCACTGACCAGTTTCACTTCTTGCCAGTACTTCCCTTGTGCTGTTTTCCTGTAGCAACAAAATGGAAACTGAGTTTTTGCAGCTTCAGGGTGCATATTTTAGGATTGGTTCTGAAAGTCAAATAGAGGCCTGAAATACAGCTTAACATGTACACAAACACACACACACACACACACACACTCACACAGACAAATATATACATACATCATACATACATATTTATATATACACATACACACACTGTCTTGCAAAAAGATATTATATTGTTAAAGCTATAATATCTCTCAGCAAAACTTAAGAGAAGGTCTATAGAGGGTTAATTCCTGTTCATTTTTATTCAACATCATTCATTAAGATTATCATTTTTTTCAGTTTTCTGGATTGAAATTTATTTTTGCTTCCATCTAATATATATCTATGTTAATTACATAATGTCATGTTGTTGGTGTGGATTGACTTTCGTGTCCATTAGAAAGCATCTTGCTGAAAACTTCAGGTTGAAAATTAATGCTATTTATAGGGAAATAAACTGTTCCATGAATTGTTTGTGCACATGTGTGTGTAAATAAATTGGTCTCTAGTTAGCACTGAAATTTTTTTTTCAGCAGGTCTACTATTTCCTAAGAGTGATTGAATTCATGAAGTATAAACTGAATAAACCAAAGAGGAAAGTTCAGAGAAGGAAAGAAACTTATGAAGAAAACAAAATAAATATTATTTGCAATATTAGAATCTATATCATAAATAAAACAAATTTTATTGACTTGTTTTTTAACTGTATGTACTGTGAAGAACACTGTCAAATTTATAACCTACAACTTCTTAAATATTTTAGGCTTAGTATAAAATATTTTCAAGTTACAGCTCACTGAAATACTATTGCCAGTAAATATTGCTTAGACTAAATATAAAATTTCACAAATGTAATTTTTTATTATTTGTTTTATAAATTTTCAGAATGGTAAACTGGCACCTTAGCAACTACTGATGGTAACTAATTTTGTGTGTGTGTGTTTGGGGGGGTGTTTTAGGAATTACTATGAGCTCATAGATATACTTTTCCAGCTTCTAAGTTCAAGGGTACATGTGCAGGATGTACAGGTTTGTCACATGGGAAAGACGTGTGCCATGGTGGTTTGCTCCACAGATCATCCTATCACCCAGTTATTAAGCCAACCATTAATCAGCTATTCTTCCTGATCCTCTCCTTCCTCTCACCCCTGCCCTCCAACAGGCCCCAGTATGTGTTATTCCCCACCATGTGTCCATGTGTTCTCATCCTTTAGCTCCCACTTATAAGTGAGAACATGAGGTTTTTGGTTTTCTGTTCCTGCATTGGTTTGCTAAGAATAATGGCCTCTAGCCCCATCCATGTTGCTGCAAAGAACATAATCTCATTCCTTTTTGTGGATGTATAGTATTCCATGGTGCACATGTACCACATTTTCTTTATTGAGTCTATCATTGATGGGTATTTAGGTGGACTCCATGTATTTGCTATTGTGAAGAACGCTACAATGAACATACGCATGCATGTGTCTTTATAATAGAACAATGTATAATTTAGCGGTATATACCCAAAAACGGGATTGCTGGGTTGAATGGTATTCCTACCTCTATGTCTTTGAGGAATTGCCACACTGTCTTCCACAATGGTTGAACTAATTTACTCTCCTACCAACAGTGTAAAAGTGTTCCTTTTTCTTAACAACTTCACCAGCATCTGTTGTTTTTTGACTTTTTAGTAATAGCCATTCTGACTGGTATGGGAAATACATATTTTAAAGTACACAGTTCAATATATTCCAGTGTATTTACAGAGTCGTTCAACTGTGTAATCTAACTCTAGAACATTTTCATAATTTCAGAAAGAAACCTTTACTCATTAGCACTCATTCCCCATTCTTCCTCCCCCTACCCTCAGCCTAGGCTATGACTAATTAACTTTCTGTCTCTATAGATTTGTCTATTCTGGACATTTCATATAAATGATATTATGCAAAGGATGGTCTTTTGCAACTTGCATCTTTCACTTAGCATAATGTTTTTGATGTTTAACTATATTATAGCTTGTATTAGTGCTTCATTCCTTTTTATTGACAAATAATATTCTGTTATATAAATATACAGTATTTTTTTCATTCATTCTTCTGTTGATTGTCAATTTGACTGTTTCTGCTTTGTGGCTATTATAAATAATGCTACTGTCACCATCCACATACAAGTTATTGTGTTGATATATATTTTCATTTATTTTGAGTACATAACTAGTTGTGATATTCCTGGGTCATATAGCAAATCTATGTTTAATATTTTCAGGATCTACCAAAGACTTTTTTCCAAAGTGGCTGCTCATTTTACATTTTATGAGCTCACCAGCAATTGGTTAAGTTCCCAATTTGTCTACATCCATGCTAACACTTATTATTGCCTGACTTATTATTATAGCCACTTCACTGGGTAGAAGTGGTATCTCTTTGTGGTTTTAATTTACCTTCCAAATGACTAATGATGTTTAATGTCATTTTAAGCACTTATTACCAATTAATAAACCTTCTATGGAGAAATGTCTATTAAAATATTTTCCCATTTTCATAATTTGGTTGTCTTTTTGTTATTGTTATAAAAATTCTTTGTATATTCTAGATAACAATTCTTTATCAGATGCATGATTTTCAAGTATTTTCTTCCAGTTGGGGGTAATTTTTCTTTTCACTTTTTTGATGATGTCATTTGAAACACAAAAGGTTTTTATCTCTGATGAAGTCAGATATTTAGAATTAGTTTGCAAGTTTCTGCAAAAAAATGTCAGCTGAGATTTTGATAATAATTGCATTGGGGAGTTTAAATATATTTCTATATGTGTGTATTTCTATCAATTTTAATCATAATTTATTTTGGCATTCAAATGGTTTGATTTTAGGCCAAGGGGAGCACTTTCAAATTGGCTCCTTATCCTTTTGGCATATGTTTGTTTAATAATCTTTGAGGGCTTCCTTTCTTCCTGGTATAACAAATGTTCAGTCCTTGTTTGGACATCCCCTAGCTCAACCCCAGAGTTAGTCATTTCTCCAAGCAACCTTGAACCTTGGCACTTTTTAGTGGCAAATTATATGTAAAGACCACAATCTGGATGTTAGGAATGCTCATTGCTATAGTTTTTACAGCTTGTTTTCTAGTGACAAAGCAGGGGGAAAAATACATACACACACAATAAAGATAAATTTTAACTAATACCAATGTTTTAAAGTTATAGAAATTTACTTAACTTCCCTGTTTTATAATTTTATCTTTTTAACCTGAAAAATATATATGGTTTGCAATGTTATTAACACAATTATTTTTCTTTATTTTAAAATATGCCTATAAGTTCAAAACTAAAATATAACTGTAATCTCAGCACTTTGGGAGGCCGAAGCAAGAGAATCACTTGACACCAGAAGTTCAAGACAAGCCTGGGCAACACAATGGGACCCCCACCTCTGCAAAAAACACAAAAATTAACCAGATGTGGTGGCACAAACCTGTATTCCCAGATAATTGGGAGGCTGAAGTGGGAGGATTGCTTGAACCCAAGATGTCAAGGCTGCAGTGAGCCAGGATCACATCACTTCACTCAAGGCTGGGTGACAGGGCAAGATCCTGTCTCAAGGTAAATAAATTAAAGAATATTACCATTAAAATTAATAATATTGCATAAAGTTTATTTGCTTTTTATCCTTTGAATATAATATACCATGGATATCTAGCCAAAGTACAGTATTTCAAGGTATTTTCTCTTTCTGATTATTCTTCCAGATGATATAAAGTTAGGTTTACTTGTTGTAGTCATTTTTAATCTTTACAGGAATTTTTACATTTAAATTTGTGTTGCAATCATGTTAAACAGTTACACAGTTCTATGATAACGTGGACTAACAGAGGTTTTACTTCCACCCCTGTTCCATCCATTCTGGTTTTTTGCTTCCCCTTTAGGGGAAGTGACCCCTAAAAGTGACTTTGGAGGTTATTTTTCTATTACTTATTTTTTAATATAAGCAAGTAGTCCATATGAATAATCATATTTTCACCACTTTCTTAGACTAAAATTGGCATCCTTGTTTTTTCTCACTTTACATAGATCCTGGATAAAACTCTACATCATAAGGAAGATAGATATCTTCCTCATTCATTTTGCATTTGTAAGGCTCTCAAATACACAGACACACATTCTCTTATTGATAGACATTGGGGTTGATTTCATTCTTAGGTCTAAGAGATCATACCACTATAAATAGTCTTGTGAAGTTTTTATTTTGTATTTTTGCCAGGATGTCTTTGGAATAGAGATGGGATTGCTGAATACAGCAGGCACACTTTGTGCTCCCTCGGGATCTACCTTCTTCCCTCTTCTGTGCACTCCTCTCTCAGCTCTGTGAGTCTTCCTTTCTAATGGCCTGCAGCTGTAGCTGGAAGACTGCCCTCAGGAGACTGGAGCAGTTCTCTCTTGCATGCTCAGATTGCTGGAAGTGCTGAGGAATTCTCAATCTTTCAGGGTAAGTTTAGAAAAGGATGCACAGGTATCAATATGTGAAAGCCCAGCACCTATGCCAGAGGCACCCTTATGAAATCAGGCGCAATCTTCTTCCTGAGACTCTCCCTGAAACTGAACGCTTTCAAGGCATCTTCTTCTTCCTTATGCTTACTCCCTTAGCTTTGTCTCCTATGGGCGCTTTCTTAATTACCCATTTGTACAACCTTTTGATTCTGGATAAAATTTAAGATAGTGGTAATAGTGCTTACTACCAAACTGGCTTGGAATGAGAGGGAATGGGAGAGGTTAAAGACAATTCTAAAGGTTTTTGGTTTGATCAACTGGAAGAATATAATTGCCACAAGTGGAAGGAGAAAGACTATGATTACAGTAGTTCTGAGGAAGAAGATAAGGATATCGGATTGGAGCAAAGCCTAAACTCGGTATTCACATTAAGACAATGCATAGACTCTGAAATTAAAGTTCGAATTATAACTTCCTTTAAGTCAGGTACTATATTAGACAGCTTTTGGAATTCCACAAAATACCTAGTACTGGACACCACACTCAGAAGATGTAAAATAAATATTTGCTAAATAACTTAAAAGGTACTCACACCTTCAATCTTTTTCCCTATAGTGTGTGTGAAATATATGAGCAAATGCATTGCTAAATACTATGTTAATACTCTAAGTGTTTAAAGTGATAGAAAATATTTTTAAAACTGGTAAAATAGCCAAACTGATAAATTTATAAGAGATTTTATTTAATCTTTAATACAGATTTTTGAAAATACTGTACAATGTGTATATGTGTACATAATTCTACATTTTCTTTTAAAAGACATAGACAGATGTGATTCACTTAAGAATACATTGTTATGAATGTATTTAAGCAAAAACAAAACAGGTTTGAAATGTATCCTTAGATTTTATAGTCATCTATGTTACACAGACTTTTCATATTGTTCTCTTTTTGAATCAAAATGCACGTGCCTTTTCAGTAACTACCAATATATGTAAAATAACAAAAAGAGTCATAATACTTAGAATACCCTATTTCCATATCTCATAACAAAATCTTATATTATACAATATTTCTTGAATTTCTTTCTCATATTATTCAATAACACCATGGAAGGAATTTGCATACAAATTCCAAATATTAAAAAGTGAAGCTCATATAGGAAATTATATGGGACATCATTTCATTTTAATAGATGACAATTAAATCTATGATAATTTGCATTTACAAAACAATGAGCGCTGTATTACTGCACAATTTGTAGATATGTTGTGATGTATAAACTTAATGTTCAGACATTTATGCATTTGCTACTTTTCATGTAACATCTAAAGTTAACCAGTCCTTGAAAAAGAAATAAAGGATTTAGTCCTAGCAAGTTTACTGCAATATTGGCCAATAATGAAAGAGTTAAATTGAACTTTGGATATATGTTAGTCATAACATAATCTCTTGATATATTAGTGGGTCAATAGTTCAGCCAAGAAAGGGACTCTAACTTGAGCAGACACTAATTAAAAGAATCAATTCTTATCCTACTACATATGTCCAATCATATTAACACATTTCTAGATTTCTTACTCAGTGGACTAGTCAAGATTAAAGGATTTGCTAATATGAAGGAACAGAGTATGCTTCCAAACTGACTGAGCAGATTTGTGAACAAATTAGTTCATTTAAAATTGACAGTGAAAGATTGATTTTGCACAGAATGAGTTACCTAAGGTATTCATCATTTCCTCTGCCTCTGCACACAAGACAGAGATCCGTTTCCTTCACTTTTTGATTGTAATAGGGCTGCTTACTGAGCACCTTTATTTTACAGTCCTGATTGCAGCCTGTCATTCCTTTTAATTCAGACATATTTTAGCCTCTTAGGCAGACCTTCAGAAATAACTTCCTTAAAAGCCTCAGAAAAATGACTCATTACACATTGCTCAATTCAACCATGCTATAAATTATAATACAGGGAAAAGTTCTAATTGCACAAAAGATCCAATTACTCATAAGGCTATGTGACTCCTTATTCAAAAGCAGGTACAAGTAGGAAATCCAGATGCAAAAACACATTTCCAAAGTTGAAGGTTAATACTCTACAACTCTAACAAAAGCTAAGACGTTTGGTAGTTAGTGTATATTAGCACATATTTAGTAGATAAATATTTTAAGTAAAGGGTTAGAAATTATATACAAAAAATGAAATAAAATGCTGAAATAGTTGAGGATTTTGTTTTTTAAGTGTAAGGAAACAAAAGCAAAACTTTGTGGAAGAGGAAAAAGAGCATGACAACAGCAAACACGTTTAGAAAACCATAAGAACCAGGTAGACACGGTGGCTCACGCCTGTAATCCCAGCACTTTGGGAGGCCCAGATGGGTGAATCACCTGAGGTCAGGAGTTTGAGACCAGCCTGGTCTCCACTAAAAATACAAAACATTAGCCAGGAGTGGTGGCAGGCACCTGTAATCCCAGCTACTAGGGAGGCTGAGGCAGGATAATTGCTTGAACCCAGGAGGCAGAGGTTGCAGTGAGCTGAGACTGTGCTACTGCACTCCAGCCTGGGTGGTAGAGTGAGACTCTCTCAAGAAAAAGAAAATAGTAAGGACCAAATTAAAACAAAATCCAAGGAAAAGTATATGCACTCATGTTATTTTCCTACAAAGACCTAGACTTTAGTTATCTAAAATATAAATTATGGTAAAGTGATGTATTTAGAAAATAGAATTTTCAGGACTTGTTAATCAATCAAACTTGAGATCGTGGGAGAGTGGAGGAGAGGTCTAAGTTAAATATTGTGGGGTGAAAGATTTGAGAGACTTGATCCATGACAGTGTCCGTTCATTCAAATATGGCGGACAAATTAGAGCAGAAGGGATTTCAATTTTGAATATCTGGAATGTCTATAGGAAATCAAATGGCAATATATAGAACTGATTTTGATAGCTAGATCTGTGTTCATAAGTTATAAGCAGAAGTAATATTACCTCTATTTTGTTGATGAAAATAAAGCTCAGAAAGAAGATAAAGTTTTCTGCAAGGTATTATAGTTAAAAAATACTGGTATCAGATTATCTGACTTTAGATCAAATATTTATTTTTACATAGTAAGGGGAGTGTGTGTGTGTGTGTGTGTTTGTGTGTGTGTGAGTGAAAGAGAGAGAGAGAGAGAGAGAATCTGTGTGTTTAAAACAATTCAGATTTCAGGTAAAGAAATCCAATGGCTTCCCCAGTGTTTCTGTATAATCTTGGGGGAATCTCATGTTCACTTTTGGTTCCATTTCCATTGAATTCTCGGTTTTGCTGCATTTTAAGACTCATATCCTCTTTGATTTGCTCCATTTCTGGGTAAACAAGAAATTCAGACCTCATCACCAAGTTAACAAACCTGTATATATCCATACCCATATATTTCGTTTTTCCTCCTGTCATAATAGATAACATCTTTGTTCCAAGGTCAACTCTACCACATGTAAACTAAAACCTCTCCCCTAATAAAGGACCTCACTTCTACAGTTGTCTCCTCTTTCAAATCATTTGCATTTCCTCACTATTAGATTGTTTTTTAATTAGCATAAAAATCAAGAGTTAATAATAATAATTCCTTTGTTAATTGCCATCAAAAATAATTTCTAATAATGCCCATCAAAAAAAAGGGAACCAAAACTTTCATTCTCCTTCAGCTTGCTTATTGTTGCTTGCACTCACTTCATTTAAGTTTTTGTTTTTACTGCATCCAAATTGCTCTTGCCAAGATCTTTAAAGACCTCTACATGCTAAATCCAGTAGCCAATGTTCAGTGCTATCTGACCTGTTTGCAGTAGTTGGCACAGTTGATAACTGACTCTTTCCCGAAACCTTTCCTTTCCTTGGTTTACTGGAGCCCACTCTCTCCTGCTTCTCCTCCTCCTGATTTGGCTGCTCCTTCTCAGTTTCATTTGCTGATTTCTATTCATTTTCCCAATTCCTAAATGTCACAGTGTTCCAGGGCACTATCCCCAGAACTCTTTGTCTGCACTCAGTCTCTTGCAGATCTTATGCCTCATGCCTTTAAATCCCATCTATATGTTAATGTTTTCCAAATGTATCTCAGGAGCTGAGACCTTTTCTTTCAAACTCCAGATTTCTTTTTTCACCCCAGATGACTACTCTCAGCTCTATTTGGTTGACTAAGAGGCACCTCAAATGCAATATGCCAAAATTAAGCTTTCGATATCCAAGCTTCCAAAACTGCCTACTCTCTGACTTTTCATATACATAAATCACACCTACATTTTTCCAAAACTCAAACCTTAGTGCTTTTTTTTTTTTTTTTTTACCTTTTTCTTTTCTTGTTATCAAACCAGCAACAAATCCTATTGACTTTTTTTTTTTTTTTTAGTTTAAGTTACATCATTCCTAGCTCCCTATCCTGTCCAAGCCACATTAGCACTCACTGGATGTTGGTGTAACCTCTGAACTGATCTCACTAGTTCCATTCTTGCCCCCAAAAATATTCTTCACTTTTCAGTCAGAATGACTTTGTAAAACAAATTAGATCATGGTATTAATTGCTCAAAATCCCTCAGTGCCTTCTGGTGTCACTCAGAGTAAAATCTAAAGTTTTTAACCATGAAATAGGAGATCTTAAGTGATTTGGCTTTCTGTAAGTCTCTTGACTTCATCAATTGACTCTTCTTGTTTACCCCCTCTTTTTACACTGGCTTCTTTGTTATAATTGAACCTTTGTAAACATTATTCCTTTGAGGGCCTTTGCTTTTGCTATTCCCTTAATGGGAATGCTTTTTGTTCATAAAGCCTCAAGATTCCTCATTTATTTCAAGCACTGCTTAGACGTTACCTTTATTCAATTGAATATAAATCTGGTCGCTGTTAACAAAGATCAAAATAATAATAAACGAAACAAGGTAAAAGTTTATTTCTCTTTGACATATGAATCTGAGAGTATAAGTGGTCCAAAGCTGTTGTTGATGCTTCATGGTATCAGAGACTCAGACATCTTCAATCATGTTGCTTAGCCATCCTCAAAATGCAGCTTCCATCATGAGGTCTGGACAGCTATACATCTCCCATCACCATGTTCACCTTCTGCACATTGGGAAAGAAGAAAAGGCAAGGAAGGGAGTACCCAGTTGCATGTGTCACTTCTACTTACATCTTACTGGCTACGGCTGAATCACCAACTGCAAGGAAGGCTGGGAAATGTAATCTAGACTGTGTGGTTATGTGGCCAGTTAAAACTCATATGTCTTATGTCTAAAGGTAAATGAAAACATGGTTATTGGAAGACCATTGGCAGCTTTTGTCACATTATCTTATCACAGAACCTTTCTTCCCACTTTACTCTACAATTGTCTTTAATATCCTTTATTTTTGCTTATAGGACTTATAATTACTTACATATCATGCTTATTTGCTGATTTATTTTCTGGGTACCAACACTATAATGTGAAATTCTCTAGGGCAAGAACTTTATCTGTTTTAATCATGAGATCCCTGTAGATCTATGAACTCAATCAATGTATTTTGAATGAAGAATAACTCTCTGAATATCCCTAAACTCACTATCCTCTCTCATTCCCATGCATTTTCACAACCTGCTGTCTACCTGAACCTCTCTATTGCCTTTGATTCACATAACCCCAGTGTCTATTTAAGGTTCAGTTTCAGGCATTAGCTCATTTGTGATAACTTTGTGAATCTTTTAGGTGTCTGTTCTGCACCACCCAAACCCTGCATTCCAGTCCTCCTTCCCATTGTCTGTCTCTATTATTATATTACAAACTCCTTGAAGATAAGAAGCCATGTCTTATCTTTGTATCACAGGCTCTCCATTAGTAAGTTCTCTGACTACAATTGATAAAAACTCATTTCAAACTATTTAAGTAAAAAAAGATTTTAAAGCCAGTTGAACACTGACGTGGGTTTTTCTTATGTAACTCCAAGAGCAATAAGACCTCATACTCCCCTCACCTTGATCATTTCCTGTGAAAAAAGGAGTTCCTTCTGGTAGCTCTCATGAAAGAGTTGGTTTTTCTGTCTTTTCTGAGAGATACTTGGTCATCTTCTTTGTAATCCTGGAGTTGCCTTTAAACTCTGTATTTAATAATGATTTTCTTCTCTTTAGGTTAGAAGGTGGGAGGAGAATGGAACTCTCAAGAAAGTCACCCCAAGATCTATGGATACTTTTCTGAAAAAAAAAAATCAGTTCATAAGCTTACAATAAATCAAACCTGTATTTCTTATCTGAAACATTCTGGTAATAATTGCCTCAATTTGTTACTTAATGTTGGTCAGAAAGGTTAGAGAAGGACCTGACTCATTAAACCCATCTCAAATTAGGTAACGAAATTTTGATTAAATGTAACCCTACCAGTCATTTTTTTTTCTGTCATTGTAAAAGGAGTTGAATGTTCTTCTTCCTTTGAAGTAAAATTCCAGGCTGCCTGCCAAAAAGTGTACATGTGTGTTGGAAATAAGTAGCCAGGCATGCTTGGAAATATTTAAAAAACAGAAATTTCACAGGCAACACACTGAACCTAGAGTATAATATGTTAATGTGTGTGACATTACTTTGACTAGGCAATGTAATAATAGTAATGTTCTAAAATCTTGCCTCATTGCTTATTTTTGAAGACATAAAAATCAGATCTAGTTTGGGAAAGGCCTCACCCCCTGACTTTACAAAGAGCCTATTACAGCTTCTCACGATTCTTGATCATGTCACCCCTTTCTTACTGGATCAGATGGTTTTAGAACCCACCTCGAAGCCAGTCACTGTGGCCTGGAGGAGAGATATGCTCATTGGATAAAACAATCAAGGTCCACCCAGGAAGCATAGGTGAGTCAATCTTTTCCAGAGTGCTGGGAGGTGGGAAGGAAACTGGAGTGGATTCCCGGAGACCATTAGATTGCATTAAACCAGGAAAAGAGAGAGTATATTCCAAATGTAATGCTACAAGTGTTCACTGAAGATTTCACTGAGAGTTTTATAAATAGACGTGTAGCATAATTTTGTTTGTGTAAAAAACCATATTTAGAGAGACATAAATATATATGCAAAACAGAAAGTCTTCAAGTTAGATAGCATAATGCAATACTAGCAGTGCCACCATTATGCATCGTGGGAAGGCAGTGAAAATGTGGAGTGTGAGGGGATTCCACTAAGAGGAGACGGTTCACATTTAACTTTACATATATATATACTGCTTGGATTTTGTAATAAATATGTAGTCCTAAGTAACTTATTACTAAGAATCATTTTTAATCAGAAACAATACTTATTCCTTATGACAGAAAGTTTATAGCTTGATTTATGAACAGTTGTCTTGAACATGGCAAGAATATTGACAGGATATCATTGCATTCATACTTCACCCTGCTATTGTTAAAAGTAACTCTTCACATATACTTCCAGTTTATTTGAGTCGTACTTCTGTAATAAGTCAAATATACCCTATTTTATTAGATAAACATGTTTCTTATGGAATTTAGCATTTAGAAAACAAAAAGAAAGAAAAATATGCATTTACTTTTTTTCATTTTTGAGATGGAATCTCACTCTGTTGACCAGCCTGGAGTGCAGTGGTGTGATCTTGGCTCACTGCAACCTCAGCCTCTTGGGTTCAAGTGATTCTGCTGCCTCAGGCTCCTGAATATCTGGGACTATAGCCACCAAGCCCAGCTAATTTTTTGTATATTTAGTAGAGATGGGGTTTCACAATATTAGCCAGGATGATCTCGATCTCCTGACCTCATGATCCACCCACCTCGGCCTCTCAAAGTGCTGGAATTACAGGTGTGAGTCACTGTGCTCAGCTCCTACCTTTTTTTTTTGATGTAATATAAACATTTACATTTCATTTCCTGAAGTTATATTTACTTATTTATTTTCACTGAGAAAGCCATTCATCATGTTACGGTCTGAATGTTTCTGTCTGTTACAACAAAATTCATGTGTTGTAACCCAATCCCCAATGTGATGGGGCCTATGAAAAGCAGTTAAGTAATAAGGTCACAGGATTGGGGTGGGATTAGTGCCCTTATAAAAGATATCCTCAAGAATTGCTTTGCCTTTTTCACCACGTGAGAACACAACAAGAAGGCAACATGCATAGACCAGGAAATGGGCTCTCACCAGACACCGAGTCTGCCAGTGCCTTGATCTTGGATATCTCAGTTTTCAGAACTGTGAGGAATACATTTCTGTTATTTGCAAGCAACCTAGTCTATGGTAACAGTCCAAAAGGACTAAGATAGGTCATAGTTATGAGATATTCACAGGTATTAATTAAGCTTAGAGTTTAGCAAAGCACTCAGAAGCGTTATACTTGTACTATCTTCATTGCAATGTCTCTTACAAAAATAATTCAATGAACTGCCACGACCCACTTTTTTTGCTTTTTGGTGACAAAAAATGTCAAGTGAATCTCTGCATGTGTGTAATGACAATAATCATTAAACACATATAAGCATGTATGTATTCATTTGTAAAAATTGTATTGTGTATCTACTATATATCAGCCACTGTTCAGGAAATACAAATACAAAGTCATTACCCTGAGAATTACAGAGACTACTGGACATCACTAATAAATAAACAATTTCTTTTGATTGTGGTGCATTAATGAGGAACGGGGGAAACAGGATCACAGAGTCAGCCTTAAGTAGTGTTAGGGGTGGGAGGAGATCCATGCAAACCTTCAACAGAGGAGCAGCTGCTTGGCAGACAATGGGGTGAGAGTACATTTCAGGCTGAAGGAACAGTAAGCACAGTAAATGGAGTTGTAAACAGCATAGTAGAATTGGGAACCTGCAAAAAATCCAGGACTGTGCACTAATGAAGTGGAAGGGGAGGAGTTATCATCAAGTAGGTAAGAGTCAAAATTTACTCTGCTATTGTAAACACTCTTTCTGTAGGTAATGCAATGATATTAAATAGGGGAAAGGCATAACAAAATTTATGTTTAGGGAGAAACATTTTAGTTTAAAAGCTATGTGAAAGTGAATTAAGGAAGATAAGGACTAAAGAAAGAACCACTTAAGACACTATTAATCCAGATGACAGATGATGGCTTGAAGTAAGTGATTCTGGAAACATGAATGAAGGAGATTTAAAGATCAATTTACATGTGGGATTATAAGATAAAAGGAATTAAGGATGGGCTTCAGAGAGTCTGTAAACTTTCTCCCAGATAGGAAAATGTATGATTTTTTATATTTATTTTTTACATTTATTACAAAATACATGATTATTCACATTTTCTAGGAAAATAACATAGATTTTATCGGATCCCTAGATGGGTTCATAACTGAAACAAGTTTCAAATTATTGTATTGCACTATTTTCATACTCACACTTTACTTAAAGACTCATATCTTTTGACAATTATTTATTGAGGCAAGGTTGCCAGATATAACTATTAATAATAAAAAGACAGAACAGGGTGCGGGATTTAGCAAATAAAAATTTACATTTAGCCCGGGCCCGGTGGCTCACACCTGTAATCCCAGCACTTTGAGAAGGCTGATGTGGGTGGATCATGAGGTCAGGAGTTTGAGATCAGCCTGGCTAACATGGTGAATCCCTGTCTCTACTAAAAATACAGAAATTAGCCAGGTGTGTTGGCGTGCCTGTAATCGCAACTACTCAGGAGGCTGAGGCAGGAGAATTGCTTGAACCCAGGAGGTGGAGGTTGCAGTGAGCCAAGATCACACCACTGCACTCCAGCCCTCCAGTCTGGGCAACTGAGCAAGACTCCGTCTAAAAAAAAAAAAAAAAAAAAAAAAAAAATCAACATCCTCTACTGGCATTTGACATCCCTACTTAACATTTATTTTTATATTGGGAAATTACAATTTCTCTAGAATTGCAAATTATCTGATATGATCTTATCTTGCATTTGCAAAACCACTGATTAATTAGTTCACCTAATTTATATTTCATTGCTCATATATACAGTCCACTGTATTCACATTCTAGTGAGTAACCGATAAAAATGCCTATCACAAAGACATTAACTGAAATGTTTTTATTTCACTTCCTGATACAAACACATTCTACTACCTCTCTCTACCTTCAGCTGATAAGGAGAAAGAATCAAGTGGAAAAGGAACTACAGGCTGCTCTATCTTTCCCTTTCCTTCTATATCATCCTTTTCAGTATACATGATTGGCAAATACAGAGAACTTTGGGTAAGAAAGGATATGATAGAGTTTCTTGGCTCTTTGAGTCTTTTAGAATGCTATTAACTTCTTTTGTCACTAGAAGCAAGATCTGATTCAATAGGAAAAGATGGTCTCCAAGAGCTGTCAGCAGCCCCGCCCCTGCCCCCACCTACTAGTTGTAGACAATACACTTGACTTGTACTCTCTTTGAGTCTCACTGGGCACCCATGTAATGATGAATTCAGCAAAATGTTGTGCTTATGGGGCAAACAAACTGGAACACCAAAAAACAGTGATTTCGTGCATGGTATGCATTTCTTCTGTTCACGGGCATGCTTCATTTATTCCTTGGACTTAACTTACAAAACACAAATTCAAAGATAAAAGAATAATAGAAGATAAGAATTTAGAACTGTAATGTCAGAACATTAAACCAGCCATGAAGCCCTGTATGACTGCTATGGACTTAACGATTTTGCCCCCAAAATTTTATATGTTGGAGTCCTAATATCCAATATGATAGTATTTGGAGACAGGGTCTATGGGAGGTAATTAGGTTATGAGGATGGAGCTGTCATGATAGGATTATGCCCTTATAAAAAGAGACAGGAAAGAACTTTTTTTTTTTTTTTCCTCTCTCTCTCTCTTCTCTCCACCAGGTGAGGCTACAATGACAAAGCAGCCATCTGCACATCAGGAAGGGGCACTCACCAGACATCAGAGCTGCCAGCACCTTCATCCTGGACATCCCAGCCTCCAACTGTAAAAAATAAATGTTTGTTGTTTAAGCCACCCAGTCTATTTAATTTGTTATAGCAGCCTAGTATGGTTTGGGCTGTGTCCCCACCTGAATCTCATCTTGAATTGTAATAATTTCCATGTGTTGTGGGATGGACTCTGTGGGAGATAACTGAATCATGGGATGGATTTTCCCATGGTGTTCTCATGACAGTGAATAAGTCTCACGAGATCTGACGATTTTACATACCCCTGAACACACTCTCTTGCCTGCCACCATGTAAAATGTGTCTTTGCTCCTTTTTCACCTTCCACCACGATTGTGAGACCTCCCCTGCCATGTGGAACTGTGAGTCCATTAAACCTTTTTTTCTTTATAAATTACTCAATCTCAGGTATTTCTTCATAGCAGTATGAAAATGGACTAATGCACAGCCCAAACTAACCTAGGTCAGCTACTCCACAAATTACAATCTTAAAAAGGTACTCCTGTGGTGGAGGAGATGAAGATGGAGAAGTGGGTAGGGACCTGAACATGCAATTTATGGTGTGGTGTCTGGGTTTAATTCAGTGTCTATAATTTTCCCATACTTCTCCTAGCCTCTAGCTTCTTTTTCTCCTGTTTGGAAAACCTATATATAATACAAATTTAAGGTATCTTTTGTTAAACAGATTCGATTTATTCCAATGTCATTTATTCCTTCAAACTACAAATCAAGCCTCGGACTTGAAGGAGGAACAATCAAAAACCAAAACCAAATTTTCCTTTATCTCAATATTTGTTTCTGGATCTATCACAAATAATAATAACAACAATTACATATTCAACATTAAAAAATCAGGAATGATGCTAAGTATTTTATGTAGTAGTTTGCAATTAAAAAAATATTTAGAAGCACACACCATAAGTCTCCAAGAACTATTTTTCACAGTTGAATTTTGCCATTTCACAGGACTGTTGGCTCTGGAGTGATGCCCTAGTAATCTGTTTTCTGACACCCCTTAATGCATTTCCTCACTTCTTTGATTGAAGTACTGCATACACTGATCATTGATTTGTAAAGTTGGATGCGAATGCCCAGTGAATTTTAAAAAGAAACCCTTAACACTTCATTCTGTTCTATCTGTACTTCACTTTGCAGTGCAGTTCATGGTGTCATTTGCTGCCTATGTCCTGCTTCAGCAGAAGTGGACAAAAGAAAGCAGAGAGTAGGAGCAGAAAAAAACATACCAAGGTAAATTTGTAGACAAAGTGCATTCATACTTCTAGTGTCATCTCGTACATTATCATTAAGTAAAACCTTGAAAATCTCCTTACTGATTCTTTTGTTTGGTTTTTATTTTGTTCTTATGAAGGATTTTATAAAATAGAATAAAATCTTTCATAAGAACAAAATAAAAAACAAGCAAATAAATTTTAAAAGGTACAATTCCTGACACCACTGAATTGCATTATAATTCTGTATGGACTTTTCCTGAATTTGGGGAATCTGGTTGTCATTAAAGGCTCATGAGAGACCTGTATATTGTTCACAGAATCCCCCACATGTGTGTGTCTTACAGATTCGGGCAAGGATGTGAATGCATTGGCTTAGAAATTGGTATCAGTTGAGAATAGTAACAAAATATTACCTGTTGGCATTTTCTTCTTATACTTCTTGTATGTAAAGAAAAAAGATCCTCCCTTTTTCAAAAATAATTTTAAATACTTCCTATAGAATATTTATTTCTAAAACATGCATTTTCATCACATTTAATTTTTAAAGGTGATATATAAATATACTTTATGTTATAAAAGTTTTTGTTCAAAAAGCAAATATTACCAAGCCAACATAACAAAAAGATACATTACAGTTTCTCTTCAGTGACTTACAAAAAGTACCAGTAATACCAATGAAAAGTTAAGTCCCAAAAGGAGAGATTATCCAAATATTTCTTAATCAATCAAACTTTTTTGGGCATCTACCACACACCAAGGACAGTACTATGTACTAAAGTCTACATACACATCTCTATACCATATAAAGTCCTACTGATGTAAACAAAATATGGTGGCAATATTTTCTTTGCATGGGATTAAATAAACTGGGATACTGCCAAGATTGTCTTTCCAGCATACTTCCTCCATTGGAGTTAACCTGCTTTGTTTAACCTACTTTCCTCCTCTGGGCCAAAGCCCTAGATTCATGACTACCTGACTTTTTTCCTTCTCTGTCTTCTTTCCATTATTCCAAGGTAGACTAGTTCGTAAGTTGTGCTAAATCATAGCCTTCTGCAGACCAAGAGCAGCAAGCCTAACACAAACCTTTTATATACCAGGAGCTCAATTTCAGGAGCTCAATGCTAAGCTTTTAATATGCTAAAAGAGGAGAATAAGAAATTTGGAAAATCCTTTCTCAGGGCAATAGCTTGGTTTATGAAGCTATTGTCTTGATACATAATCTTATTTTGCATTTTTTTCTTTCTGTTTAAATGCCTTCTGTAACATGTATAATCTCTACACATATGTGCTCTCTGGCAGATAGATGCATAACTGACTAGAGAGATGCCATGAATTTAGAAAAAGCAAAATATAATAGTTTATAATTTTCAAATGCTCCTCCTTCTAATAGTATAGTCAATATCCGATACATAGGAATTCACCTAGTTTCTCCTCAACTGATTTTTCCTATTTATTTCTTCATCTTCTCCCAAGTCTACCTTTTTGCTAAAACCACTAAAAGAATACACACACACACACACACACACACACACAGCCCTAAACACTATACCTCCTTCAAATTCATGCACACACTTGACCCTTCTACTCTAATGGTAAAATGGCAGCACTAGGCAGTATGGAAAATGATGGACTAACTGAAACTGAATTACAGGTTCCTCAAAATAAAACTGTATTGTTAGTAGTAATATTAGTAGTATTGATGTTTATAACAAATAAAATGTATTAAATAATCAAGACTCTACAGGTCCAAAGTGATACAAATTGACCACAAAATGTATCATAATTGACATGGCAAGTGCATGCATGTACTACTTTCCAGACTACTATGAAAAGATCAACCTGAGTTTTGTAAGCTCTCCTATTAATATATTTGAAAACATTGCAGTTGCTGAAATAAGTAGTTTTATTTTAGAAGATTTCCATTTGCTTCAGCTTTTCTGCCACAATTACATTATTTTTTATGGTTTGTGATGTTTGCTATTTCTAGTCCATGAGAGAGAAATAGTCTATCTACCATCATGTGGTTTAATACATAGATAGAATATTTGTTAAATATTCTATCGATTATTATTTATTTTTAATCAAATAGAATACTTCAGTTAATTGACAGTTGAAATGAGAAGGGTTTAGTCTGCAGTGACATGTCAATGCCTGTGAAGGATATAGAACAAATGTCAACACATTTCAAAAGAAAATTCAAGACTATTTAATGACTAACTGGTTGTGGACAGAAAACAAAACATAAATCAGAAATTTTGCTGATATTTTGAATCAGGGTTCCAATAGGAGAAAACATAGGAGACTTGTAGGAAATGGGAGCAGGTATTTTATTTCAAGACTCCTAGCAAATTTCAGGTTTGGTCCTGGGTATCTTGATTTGAAGACTGGGAAATGAACATATCTTCTGTCATTACCTAAAATTCAAGGTGACCTTTAAGTAATAAAATGTATTTACCTGCATGACTTGTGGGATTGCTCTCATTATTTTACTTCCAAATTAAATTTTTCCCTGTGTCTCAAGGGAAAGTGATATCCATCTCTCCATTTACTTTCCAGAAGGAAAAATTATAACACTCTATGAAAGGAAATGTCTTTTGTTTATTCCAATATCATTAAGAACTATGGTAGTTTTAATTTCACAAATGAACAGAATTTGAGGTAAATCTCGAAGTGAAAATGTAAGGAGACTGTCATAGGCCACAAAATGAGGCTAAAATGCATAAGCAAATTTTAAATTCTAGATGTTTTAAATTTTACACAGTTGATATATGTGCCTTTGTTGGCTTCCTTTAAAGGGGAAGAAGGAGATTATCACTTCAGGAGATTCAAAACTCTTCCCTAACTAATATTGCTCTCCACTAACCTTATGACCTGGTTACCTAAGGCCAATTTAACACATCATTAGAAATGTAACCAACATGTCACTTAAATAGGTTCATCATTTGGCCAGAGGATGACAGGTTCTTTCTTCTCCTATATATGCATTCTAGCAACCACTAGTTTCCTGTAATTTCTGTAAGAAATATAGATATGCAAGTAACTGCTTTCAAGTGTCTATGCCCTACTAATAAGAAGATGCCATTTCCAGATGGGATAACAGTGTGATTTTAGAAATATTTAGAGTGTTGAGAAAGCAGAATATGCAAATAAACCATGCCATGGGCAATCTAAGGAAAGAACTGGTGCTATCATACCGAGGAGAAGGCTGGAGATCAACTAACGAAGGGATTAACTATTTGTTAGGCTGGAAAGCAAGTTCATAGAAGAAAAGACAGCTCGTATTTTCTTTTCTTTCACTTTTACTGGCCAAAACAAGAATAACACAAGAAGACCTAAATGTGCCAGGATCATGTTACTTTACTTGGTAAAGAGTTCATCATCTCAAAAGAAGACTGTTGAAGCTTTTCCTTACTTCTCAAATGCCTAATTGTCCCATTGCTGCAGTTGATTCCTAAATAACACTGGGGTGAGGAGACAATACAAGCATGTGAATAATGACAAGCACACTATTACATCAGATTGTCTTGAGAGTGTGGTTAGGATTCAAATGTATATGTTGGCACAGATGTATTTCTCAACCCTTTAAAAATAAACTTACCTCATGCTGATGTACCACTCTATGCATATTTGTAACCAAGTGGCCCTTTTCCACTGCTATTAATTATTGCTTTTTTGATTTGCCAGCAGACACTCTCTAGAACATTTCTTACCCCATGTAGGTACAGCTTTTTAAAAAATAGAATATGTTGGTTCCTTTGTATTAAAAAGTAATATATGTTTATTGCTGAAAAATGTAAATAGATAACAAAGCTGAAGAACACCTAAACCTGTGAAATATTTTTATGCTCATCATCTAATTTTATTCCCACAATAACCTTATGGTTAAGGCAAGATACAGAATATTGTCTATTTAGCTGTTGTAGAAAACAAGAATGAAGTGAGTTGCCTTTAGTTCATGGCTGTTCTGGATCCCATTTAATTCCTAGGCCAAAAATCTTTCTGTGTCATACTGTCCCCCACAAATAGTAGAAAAGGAATAGGTATCCCCTGGGGTTTGGAGCCAAACCCAGAAAGGGAAACACACTCATGTGACCGGTCTTGAGCGAGACAAGGCCAGCCTGGCCCGTGTGTGAAGTCTCCCCAGCTGCATCTTCACTGACAGATTTCTCAGCAGTTTTGAAAGCTGCTTGGGAAACCGCAGCAGTCAGTGACTGTGGAGGCTGACAGCTCTGGCTGAGTGATCCTCAGCCCTAATTATAAATAAACCTCTGATTTTAGGAAGGGTATGGAGGGAGAGTGTTTAGTCCCTGTATATCTGAAGAGACTGTATTATGTTGTGGGCCAGATAATGAATCAGGAGGGCACTTAGATTAACATAACTCATTCATTTATCAGATAAAAGGTGTGCTCCAGTCTGTATTACAGTCAAGGGCTCAGTGTCTCCATTTTTGTGTATGAATACATCCACCCTCCATTTTCTTTCTGTCCAGAGACACTCTAGGCAAATCTTCTTTAATAAATGAATTTGTAAAGTGCTTTGTAATTTTTACATGTTTGATTATCCATGTAAAAGGTTTTTTGAAATAACAAACAGCTAATAGCAAATGAGAATGTGTGATACTACTTGATGTCTATATGAGTAACAGATTTCAAATAGACTGTTTCCCCACTGATTGCATTCCTATCTTTAAAGCCTATATTTTAAGTTAAAATATTTCTAACATGTGGTTTAGTGGGGATTAGCCCTCTGTGGTGCTGAAATATATTGAATACATCATTATTTATCTGTAAAACAAATTCATGAATGGAAAACATTTATATTAAATATTCTTAGTGGTAAATAATATGAAAGAGAATGGCTGTATACAGAACAGTAGGAAAGAGAAACAAATGGAGTAAATAAAGAAAACTATTTCATAAGATGGACCGGGGCATGTGGAATACATTAATGAAAACAAGATAGGTAACGTATACCACATGTTCATGTGCCAATATGTTCAGCAGGCTTTTAAGAGCTTTTGGCCAAAAAGGGACTAAAGAAGGGTATGGACTTTGCAGAGCTGGAGAAGCATAGGACGTATATGGTATATTTGTTAAACAGGACTAGTTGATGATGTTATGGAATCTCTAAAGTTAAATTTCCAAGGAATGAAAAAATACCATGGATGAGGTTTTGCTTAATATATTTTCTAATATCACAAATAAAGTAATAGCATACACTATCTTTCAAGGGAAAAAATACATCATGATTAGTCTTTCATTTACACAATCACTTATTCACATTTATTTACTATTTTCTCACCTCTACTCCCAGAAGAAAGACACATATACATACACACACATGCAGTTTGACCCTGAATGTCATTATTACAAGCAGAGTATTTCTGAGATATTTGCTTTCTTTGTGGACAATCACTAATAGTAACATGGCTAACCACATACCTTTTACCCAGTTGCACTTGTGACCAACTTTTACATTGTCTGCCTATAGAACATGATCAAGAAAAATAAGCACAACAAAATGCCTGACGGTCACTGATGATTCTCTTGTATTAGGAAAGGACATAAATAAAAAAGAAATTTCTGAAACAAATTAGTTAGTTGTAAGGCCAGAATATAATCATAGATTAGGAATTTTTTAACAACTAGGGAACTAGCACGTTAAAATGATCATATTGAGATTTTTTGGTCACATTAAAAAATAAGAGATCTTGGTCAGGCACAGTGGCCTATACCTGTAATCACAACACTTTGGGATGCCGAAGCAGAATGATTGCTTGAGGCCAGTAGTTTGACATCAACCTGGGCAACATAGACAAAAAAAGTTTAAAAACTTAGATGAACGTGGTGGCGCACACCACTACTTGAGAGGTTCCAGCTACTTGAGAGGCTGAGGTGGGAGAATTATTTGAGCCCAGAAGCTGGATGTTGCAGTGAGCTATGATAGCACCACTGCACTCCAGCTTGGGCAATAGAGCAAGACCTCATCTTGAAAAAAGAAAGAAAGAAAGAAAGAAAGAAAGAAAGAAAGAAAGAAGGGAAGAAAGAGAGAGAGAGAGGGAGGGAGAGAGGGAGGGGAAATCTCGATCACCTGTCCTGGTATTAAGAGATAACTCAGCAATGTAAAACATAAACTTATTATTTAGAGAAAGCATTGCTCATCTTATAACTTATCATAGGAAGTTCTAGTCCATTTTCTGGGAGATAATGAGTTTTGATGAGTACTATTCCACATACAAAGCTTATTTCTATCAAATTCCCTAAAGTACTGTTAAATGATAATATTCACTGTAGGTAAGGAGATGGAGAAATAGGAAGTTATGTATTGCTGGAGAAAAGGTAAAATGGTAAAATTTTTTATGAAGGACAGTTTTGAAAATATTTTTAAAAGCCTCTGATTTTTTAATATATTTGATCCAACAGTTCTATTTCTAGAACTTATCCTAGGCAGCCATTGTGATACTGCTTATAATCAGAAAGAAAAAGAAAGGAAGGAAGAAAGAAAAAGGGAAGAAGGGAAAAGGGAAAGAAGAAAAGGAAGGAAGGAAGGAGAAAGGAAGTAGAAAAGGAGAAGAAACAGAAGAAAAAATTTAAAAGCCTAAACACCCCAAATCAGGGAATTATTTTGTATTAAGAAAAAAAATCAATGAAAGTTATTATTTTATATAAAAATAATATTTTTACTGAGTTGGTTCCATTCTTGCATCAGGCATTTGGGTATCTGCCAAGTGGTCACCTCTCTGATTTAGGGAGGCTTTAGACAGTTCCTCCTAGGTGGCCTGGCTGCAGAATATCTCTATCAAATCTCACTACCTAGTGCCCTTACCTATTCAGGCCAATACCTATCTTGGCCCAACCCTCACTGCCAAACCCACAATGATCAAGTCCATTTTCAATGCACTGATATTTAGGTCTCGAGAAAACATCTACCAACTCTTCAGTGTCCTGCCTGCTTTCTTCTCAGTGTCTCATTGTACACATCTTATCTCCTAGGATGAGTTTTCCAGCATTGGCTCAGGAGAACATCCCAGAGGAGCTCTTTTCCTTAAAACACAAGAACAAGAACAACAATACTCTTGAAGATTTGGCAGGGGGTAACTTGAGAAACAAAAAGACAAGATGAATGATTTACAGCATAAAGATAGGCATTACATAGCAAGATCTCAGTTCAATGATGACTGTAAGATCCTATTCAATAATACAACCATATCTTCAGAGAAAGAGAGTAAGCCTTTTAGATTGCCTTCTGGGTGGCTGTGACACTTTCCCCACCAATAACTCATCTGCCAAGTCTATAGGAGGAGGCACATATAATCTATTAAACTCTTCAACAACCAAAAATTGCTTTTGGAATCAAATTCCTCAATATGGAAAATCATACCAGTGCGTACTTATCTCAGCATAAGAAAAATATTTTGAAATACAGAAATGTTACCCTTGTACTCCTCTACTACCTTTGAAAACTAGGTTGGTAGGGTTGCCATTATTTGGATATTATTTAAGAGATCTAATTTCTGAAACTCAGAAAAACCAAATCCTAGGCACAAAACATACAGTGAATTCTTAGATTTAATAAATATGTTTATTTTTGTTCTCCCTGTGTTTATTTCAGGCATGTGTACATGCAATGCATATTAGCAATATATATTCAATTATACAAAGTATTTTGTAAATTACTTTGTGTGGAGCAAACACCTTTTTTCAAATATGAGTGTACTTTATCATTATCTAACATCAATTATCAGGCATTGTCAACCTCACAGAAACTCAGAGTAGGCCACTACTTATATGGAGTAATTGAAAGACACCTAAAAATAACAATGAGGAAAATATAGTACCTTTTTCATGAGCCTTCCACCATGCCTGAGTTTTACTATGATCAGCATCATACAAGAGTGCATGAAGAAATAGGCATTTTACCATCTGCAACTGGCATTCTATCAGCTAGTTAGCACTTTAACATGAATTACTTAAACTCCCTTTGACCTACTGTGATTTATCAAAGAAAGTGTCAAGGGAGTAGTTTAACACTGTAAAGTATTGATTTGGAAACAGGTAGAGGGTAAAAGAAGGTAAGAAAAGTCCAGCAGATAAACATTCAGCACAGATAATACAACAATGGACCTTGACCAATCATTGTTTAACTGCAGGGCAATTTGGACACTAAATGGGTCTGTGAAAGGCTATGTGGTCAGGTTGATAAAATCAGGAGACAGTGGGCACCTACCTTAAAAGTTTATCTAAGTCTCGTACTGGTTCTAAGATGGTATATATGTACAATCTTACACTGACCACTCTAATTCAAATTTTTGGGGGCATTCCAAGGTTGAAGAAAAATTAAGATTAAAATAAGTTATTGTGTATGGGGAGGGGGTGAGGGTGTGGGGGAATATACCTACACATGTGTGTGTGTACCTTACGTATTACAATTTGAAGTAGTGAATGGTGGCTGTTATCAATACAATTTAGATTCGGTTTATAGTGGGGTTTACTTTTCACATTACTTCTTTATTCATTTACTTTTTCCCTCACTTTTTCTTAATAAATCATCACATTTTCAGTATAGAAAGTATCTCAGCAATTAGTATGATGTTTCAGCAGTTTGTCTTTTGTCTTTGCAGAGAAAAATGCAGACATGCTTTTCCTAAATAATCCCTAACTGTTCCAACACGATGCTGGCAGATGGGCATTCTGGATTTACTAGCTTCCCCCCAAATTATTTTTGCTGTAGAATGAACAATTTTTCAGAATTTTTATGTGAATTTCAAAGATTACATGGTCATGCTGTAAAAAAGTGTGCGATTATGAAAATAAAGTATTTTCTCATTCTTTTGTCTTCACTTCCTGCATCCAATAGCTGAAAAGGGAGTCAAATCTTCCCAAAATGACTATGCACTGTCAAAATGAGATGCTTTAATTTAAATAATAAATAAGCTCCATGGTTACCTTTTGCTCTGATCCATGCTAAACATTAGTACCTGATTTGGTTTCCAGCATTATTGCAACAACATTTAAGTGTACAGTATAAGATTGTACTTGATTTATTAAAGTAATAAATTAGTTTTATTGTAGGTGATTAAATGTATTTTACTTTTTAAAGCACAAGAACCAGAAAAGAAAAGCATCGTTACAATCTGAAAATAACTAGAAAGATAAGTTCATTAACTTGCCTACACTTGCGCATCATAAAAACCTTGTTAAAAATTATTCCCCAGCCTGCTGTATTAGCTTCTTTATGAGGTAATTTCTCCATACAGTAATAAGATTTTTCTTTTACTCTCCAGTGCATATTAAACCCACTAATCTTCTTTTATAAACTATAGTTTCAGCCACTTTCTCAATTTACTCACTTTAAAGATACACTCCTATTAATATTAAAGGTAGCAAATGCAGATATGAACTTTGTAAAACATGCTTTCGGATTTATGGCACAATCTTCTAACAGTGTACTCCAATAGCACAAAAGGGAAAAAGCTGTAAATGTCGAATATGTCTCATGACAAACCAAATAATCTTAGTCCCCATAGAATTAATTTCCCACCCTATTCATTGTGTGAATTAACTGTAGACATATTTTCTACTGTCAGCAAATAAAAACAGAGTAGAAAGGCTGAATTCATTGAAAGAAGTAAAAGAAAATCTTGCATAGGAATCACACAGATGTCCATGATATGATTGATATGCATTATGGGTGTTCTGGGGAAAGGATAACTGGTAGCCATTCCCACTTGTGGGTAGCTCTCTAAGGATCAAGGTTTTCTTTCTGTATCCAAGATCAGACAGGGTACAATAGGAAGTTAAAAACTAGGTTTTTCAAAGGTTAAATTTCAGTCATTTCTGTTACATCTCCTATTTCAATAATTCTTCTAAAATATTCAATATTTTAAACAGTTTATTATTTAATAATGGCAGAATTAATTAATACTGCACTTTAAACCTCCTCTAGTGGGTGATGTATCTTAGAAATAATAAACTAACTCAAATTATTATAGAAATTTATTTTAAAAAAGAATGCAGAAACAGCTACCCCAACATTTGCTTTCACTTAATGTAAAAAATAAGAATTTCCTTATTACCCTGTGCTTAGACTTATTTTGTTAATGAAAAAACAAAAATTTTATTTGTTCTTTTCTGAACTGGGGGAAGACATTTGAAATATATGAGAGACAAAATTCCTGATATGTAAAGGTTCTTTCAGGTCAACAAAAACTATGCAAACAGCTCAATAAAAAAAGAAAACGGGGATAGAATTGAAAAGACTATGCAAAAGAAAAAACATAATAGGTCTATCAATATATGAAAAATGTTTAGCCTCTCCACTAGTTAAAATGCAAATTTGAAATTTTAATGGAAAATGTCATTTTGTTCAAATCAGGTTGATAAATATTAAAAATAATGGAAATAAATATTATTGTCCAAAGCTTACAAAAATAAAACTCTTCTATATTGATTGTAAGCTCATAAATCAACATCATATTTTTAGCAACTTTTTGCAATATTTAAAATCTTAAACATGCATGATATTGACCCAACATGCCTAACGATGTATGTACATATATAGGGATGTATATAGAAGATGTAGATTAGAGAGAAGAAAATTGGTAACAATATAATGCTCATCAACACTTTAGTAAATTATGATATATTTAAAAGTATAGAATATATTCAATCATTATTTGCTAATGTTGAAAGATGTTCGTAATATACCAAGTAGAAAAGCAAATTACCAGACAACATACATTGTACAGTGGTTTTTTTTAGAGTTCAATTATATAAATATGTGCATTCATTAAAAAAAAGAATATGAATAAAGAATATAAACTGAAAGGCTATCAATAGTTGTTGCTGTAAAATAGTATAAGTATTAAATAGCCTTGCTTATTTCTTTTTTTACATTTAATATACTTCCTTTCTACCCATTAAACACATTGAATAAATAAATGCTTACAGTCTGATTTCATTCATCTGTAGAAATGAATGCTTACTGTTACAAGAAATTAAAACCCAGATATATTTTTAACTTTTCTAAGTGACATAAATTACTCAAGTATATGCAAATACATATAAAAGAATAGTGACGTCATGGATTATTACCAGAAGTCATGTCAATAAATTCTTTGACATTTAATAGACAATAAATTTATGACATATTTGTGCCATTTTTATTAACAGCAGATTAAAAATAATAAGTAATTATTTTCTTTTTTCAGAACTTTAAATGTTATTACAGATTTGAATTCATAACATTTTAGCCATTTCTAAAATTTTACATACTTATTAAGCTACTGTTTCAGAAGTTAGCCAAAAACATAGAATACATTTTAAATAGACTTTCTTCAAATTTCTTTCTTCTATGATAGTAAGGCTTATTTTCTCATATTCCTCACTTGTGCTCTCCATTTTTACTTCTTCTTCATTCTAATCACTTGTTCATTTCTTTAATTACATTAGCTTTCCTCCCTGGCATATTTCTCTTAAGAGAGGGAGAGATGAGAGAGAGAGAAAGACAGGGTTGGGAAGGTTGGAGGTGGTAGGTGTATGTGTATGACTTTCCTTATGGTTGCTGTTATCTTTCTTAGCTCAGGTATTAAATTTCTTAATTACTTTCATAAATCTACATTCTGCTTTAGAATTCCTTTTTCCATTTATCTTCTGTATTCAGAATGATTAACTTTTTCTGTGGCCTCATTTTCCCTTTCCTTGTTGAGAAAATTGAAAGTCATTTCAAACATTTCTGATGTCTACCGTCCCTTTAACATAATGTTAACTTTTTGCCTAACAAAGCTTTCTTCATCCTATCATAAACATTCCAACACCATTTCTCTGGATTGTTCATTTCACCAGGGGTAACTATTATCGCTAGGGTTCCATCTGATCCTTTCTGCAAAAATCATTTTCTCTGAGATGGTACTATATCTTGTATAGTCCTTTATACCAAGGCAGATGGTAGTTTGGTCAATGATAAACTAAAATAGAAGCCATATTTTTACAAAACATAAATTCATTAGTGTGGAGAGTTTTAGACCCTTGATCTACTTCTAGCACCTAGCACCTCTCACATAGTGGGTTATCAGTATTTGCGGAATGAATAAACAAGTGATGGAGAATGACCAGCTAACCTGATTCAGAAACTAAACACTGAAAGAAGGAATCAACCTGTCTTTCATCATTTGTTTGCAAGAGAAATCTAACATTATTTTATCACAATCATTGCTCTTATATCTAATCTTAATAAATTATATATTTTGTAGTAGTCTCAGAACCCATTGCATTTAGCTGTGTTCACCTGCAGCTTTTATATAGGCTGCTAAAGAAGACTTTTCTGATTAAAGAAGGACAGAGCAGGTTGGCATCATTAATATGAGCTGTTTCTCCCTTTTGAGTACATATGCTGCTCCTAATGACAGATGGGAGCATTGGCTGGTTACACAGACTGCAAAGACTGAGGATTATAGGGCAAAAGGGATGCTAAAATAATAAAAGACCAGCTCCAGGATTGTAAGCATGGAAGTTTCTTCATATTTGCTTGCCCCCAAGTCCCTGGACAAGGGAATTGTAGAGGGTTCTAAGGCAAATTTGTCAACTAGAGCACATTATAAGCAGCCTGTACTAATGGGTTTAGCCTTATTTGTCTAAGACATTTAAGTTACCCTTTTTAGTTAAGTGTTTTATTCTGGCATTTTGGAAAGATACATGATGCCAAACAGAATATTTATAAAAACCTTTTAAGGTTTATTCTCATCTATTTTTGCCCTCAAAGGTCATTTCATAAAAGAGATCAAAAGGCAGCTTCTTCCAGGCCAGCTCAGTGGGTGGCCAGCAGCAGATTAAGTACTAACAGAGCCCTAAAGAAGTACAAATCTGTATGACTTGTTTCACACAGTTCTGTTATATATTTTCTCCATTACTATGCCACATAATTACATATATGAAGTAGTTTAATTATAACTGATATAATGAAAAACCATTAAAATGATCTTGAAACAAGCTTACCAAATGGGATTCCTGTGAGTATCTAAACCCTTTACGGGTAGTAATTTGTTTTTTCAGTAATTTAAAAATCTTCGGGAGACCTGATATCATTTGGTGGGTAAAGCCTATCCAAAAAATAGATTCTATCTTTCCAATTTCTAAATTTCTAGTGTTAGAAATGAATTTTTGGTTTGTTTTTTGTGTTCCAGGCCAGCACTGATTTTATATTAAACATTTGAATTACGTACTTTAGGAATTTGTTTTCTATATCTTTTCCTTTTGTTAAATCAATTCAGTCAGCACTGTTGTGTGCTGTCTCTGTGTAAGGCACAATTCTAGGCTCTTTGGTGTCCAAAGATGAAAGAAATACCATGGTGACTGACTTCAAGGAGGTAAAATCCAAAAGGAAAAGTCAAATATGTAAAAAGATAGTCAAATATCTTTTGCCATAGTAAGAATTTCAAAAAGAGGTAACTACAAAGTACGGTGATAGTTTGGAGGGCATGAGCAACTTTGCCAAGGAATGTGGAGAACACTTACGTTAAGTCCAAACAAGTGAACAGCAGTTTACCAAGAAAATGGCAGGGTCCCAGAAGGGAAAAGAAGGAAAAATAATAATTTGGAGGGAAAAGGAACACTATGTGCACAGGTGAACTACAGACCTGCAAGAAGATGGGTATGAATAGCTTGAGAATATGATTAAAAACAGCAAAGAATATGAAGATAAACATATAGAGGTCAGGTCATAGATAACTCTCACTGTTTATAAAGAGCCATCAAAATATTAAATGTAAGAAGAAAGAGATGTGGCCAGAATTGCATTCAAGAAAAATAGCTGGGAATGTATTAGAGAATGATGGGAAAGAACAATAGGAAAGAAATGAGGCTGAGGTAACAACTATGGATGTTTCAGTATTTCTGGAGAGAGGTGATGAGGGTGTTAACTGAGAGAGCATGAAAGGGAAAGAACTAGTGAGAAAGAGATGGTACATGAAGAATCAAAAGGACTTATCAGTTGCAAATAAAAAATAACAGTGAGGTTGAAGCCAAGGGTGATCTCTAGGTTGGGTAAATAGGTAGATTTTAGTGTCAATTACCATTGTTGAAAATATAGAAAGAGAGGCAGATAAAGAATCAGTTTTTTGGGGCCAAATGGTGCATTTGTTTGCAGCAGACTGCCATGATTGAGTATAATTAGACTCTTACATACGTATAGCTTCACACTATGACCCATCCATATAAGAAGATTGAAATTCAGTTATCAGTATGACAGAATAATGTCCCCCGACCAAAGATGTCTCTGCCCAAATCTCTGGAACCTGTGAATATGCTACTTTACATAGCAATATGAATTTTGCTGATGTAATTAAGGTTAAAGTCTTTGATATGGGCCATGTCTCACACCTGTAATCCCAACCATTTGGGAGGCTGAGGCAGGAGGATTGCTTGAACCCGGGCATTTGAGACTAACCCGGGCATTTGAGACTAGCCTGGGCAACATGAAAAAACCCTGTTTCTACAAAAAATACAAAAATTCATCAGGCATGGTGGTCAGCACCTATAGCCCTGGCTACTTGGGAGGCTGAGGCAGGAGGATCCATTAAGCCCAGAAAGCCAAGGCTGCAGTGAGCCATGATCGTAGCACTACACTCCAGCCTGGGTGACAGAGCAAGACCATGTCTCAGAAAAACAAAAACGAAACAACATAAACATCTCTTGATATGGGGAGATTCCAGGCGGCCTCAACCTAACCACACACATCCTCAAAATAAACAAGAGGAAGGTAGGAGAGGGGGTCAGAGAGATGTGACATAAGGACTTCAATTGTCATTGCTTGCTTTAAAGATGGAAGAAAGGTGCCACAAGCCAAAGAATGCAGATGGCCTCTGGGAGCTGGAAACACTCCTCAACTGACAGCTTACCAGGAAACTGGGATTTCAGTCCTATTTCCACAAAGAACTGAATTTTGCCAATGGAAAGGACAGGAAACAGACTCTCCCTTAGAGCCTCCAGAAAGGAATTGAGTTTACCAACACCTTGATTTTAGTCTGGCAGAATCTATAACAGACTTCAGACTCACTTTAATAATAAATTCTGTTGTTTTAATGCATTAAGTTGGCAGTAATTTGAAAATGGTAGCGATAGATAACTAATACACCAAGTTAGAACATAGACTGGATAACAAGATGTGAAGAGGAATTAGGTATGTATGTTAAAAGTTTACGTAGCTTTTATTATAATGGCCAATGGGAAAGAAAATCTATGAAGCTGAAATTAAGAAGAATAAGTAAAAGAAGAAAGAAAAAAAAATAGGAGGAATCACGGGAAGAAGGCCTGAGGTGGAGATAGTAAAATTTTGAGCTACAAAACAAAATTGCAAAATGATTTTCTTCTTCCTTATAAACAATACAATATAAAATTTGTTTTCGTGTACTTAATTGAGAAGTACCTAGGTTCATCTTTATAAGGCACTTATTAGCACTTGGAAATTTTGTTAATATAAAGTATTCAAATAATATAGCACTGATTATAAATATTTTATTTATTTATATCTGCCTCATTTCCAGTAGACAGAGTTATTTATGGACAATGAAATACAATTTAACGTGGTTGCCAAGAACCTTTTGCTTACAAGTAACAGAAAGAAACCAGAAGAAAAACCTAAAAGAGAATTTATTATAAGGATTTGAGGATCAAATCCAAGGACAGAGAATCAAGGACAGGAAAGCAGCTCTGCCTCAGGATCAGCTGAACAGAGAATCAAATGTGGTCAGCACATTCCCTAAGTTTTTGTTAGCTGTATCCAACATCTGTTCCATCCTGCTTTGTCACTACTGACTGCCTTCCTTTGTTCTTAGTCCACAAGGTAGCAAGGGGTCATCAAGAGCACACGTTTTAATTTTATTAGAGATGCCTAAAGAGAGATTGACTTGCCTCTCTCTGCCCCAAGTCCAAACCAAAGAAAAGAGTTTCATTTGGTCCAGGTTAGGTCAGGACCCAATCATCTGTGGCCAAGAGTCAGGTTAAGAAGATCCATCAGGCTGTGGGGAAGGGGAAATTCCCAAATAAGAAATACCAGTCAGACAGTTTGACATACATCAACTATACATAGATAAAACATACAAAGCAGAAGATAAAGATAGATTAGTAAAATAAAGCCAGTGTTAAAGTTGCTGCAGAAAAATGCATATCAGAATGTCCTGCACAATTGTTAAAGGGTTTGGCATATTTATCTCTGAGCTTAACAGTCAAACTAAACATGAGACATAATCAGTTACAAGATGCACCACTTCTCCAAGATAAAACTGTATGATACCTAAGGAACAGCAAATTCTATCAAGCATTTAAATCTGAGAGAAACTTTTCTAGACCCATTTGGTCCTCCAAAATAGGTTCTTTATGTGATTTCATGAGCAATATCTTAAAAAGCATACTGCAATACAACTGGAGACTGCCATACAGCTGTTTCTAATGGACCAATTCACTGCATCCAGTGTCATTGGAGCTTGGAAATCGTTGTTGGCTGGCCACCTGTTAATTGATTGATGAAAGCATTAAGTTTACTTATTAATTCTAAATATTATTTCTGATTTTAAAAGGGGAAAATTTATTTATCATAAAGTCCAACTAACTTTTTGGGAGTATTTATGATGAATGTTGAAAATATTAATTTCACGCTGAAGTAAAATCTCATTAGATTAATTAGATTTCTATTAAAGCTAGAGCTATGCTTGCTAATGTTTAACAATCAGTTCTAGATGATAGTGGGTGAGACAATAGGAGGGTTTTAATTTGTATAGTTCTTCCATTTCTGTGGTGTAAATCCTCCTTTTTTAATAACTGACTCTCAAAGTTTCTGAAATTGTAGCAATTAGTTCTTATAAGCTAGTATAAGCCAGCTCTATTACACTACTAAAAAGCCAACACCAATCATTTATTATTTCTAAAAGTATTTTATCAATTAATTTAAAAAATAGATACAAACCACAGTCAGTTGTAACATAATGGGAATCAGCAAATTTTTTTTAAAAACTGTTTTGTTTCACTACAGGAATAGACATCTATTTTATTATAGTAGGTGTCTTCTCAGTTCTGCCTTTTTTGGTCTACTGGTGACAGTTGTGAGGTGTGCAGGAGTTTGCTTTGATGTCTATAAACCCATTGAGTTTGGTCAACTTCAAATTCAGTGTTGCTGGATTTGATTTATTGGTTCATTGTTTGAGTTTGCAATTTAAAAAACTATTTTACTATCTTAAGTCATGAAGGAAATACAAACTTCTTATTCTAGGCCTGAAGCCCTCAATTTTCTAACTTTATTTTCTCGACTGAATGAATATTTATGATATAATATTTTATGTGAGATTTCTCAGGATTGTATTTTCTAATTGCTTATCATACTGTACTTAAAACTTTTAAGTTATTTTTATAAATGCTAGAGTCTTAAATTTCTGAAATATAAATGAAAACAATGACATAAAGTATGAAGACAAGTAACTTTTAAAGAAAGGAGCATATAAAATTGGCTGATGAAATGACTCTATAAAATACTCAAGGCCGGGCGCGGTGGCTCAAGCCTGTAATCCCAGCACTTTGGGAGGCCAAGACGGGCGGATCACGAGGTCAGGAGATCAAGAGCATCCTGGCTAACACGGTGAAACCCCGTCTCTACTAAAAAATACAAAAAAAAAAAAAAAAAAAAAAAAAAAAAAAAAAACTAGCCAGGCGAGATGGCGGGCGCCTGTGGTCCCAGCTACTCGGGAGGCTGAGGCAGGAGAATGGTGTGAACCCGGGAGGCGGAGCTTGCAGTGAGCTGAGATCCGGCCACTGCACTCCATCCTGGGTGACAGAGCGAGACTCCGTCTCAAAAAACAAAACAAAACAACAACAACAAAAAAACTCAAAGATGCCAATAATTAAAGCTTATTACATTTATATACTACACTAATAGGCAGTATAAGAAATTTGGAGATTTAGCATCTGGTTCAGAGTTCTAAATGTAGAAGCAAAATATACTATACTAGAACCAAGAATGGAAAGATAAAACTAAAACATGACAGCATTTCTGAAAGTTGGATATGAATCCAATCAGAAATTTGAGGTATGTTATCTTGAAGGAACTATTTTGCACAGGTAGAAACAGCTAATTTCCAAAGTATGTTCACTTTCCAAAGAAAGTAATTAAAAAAATTACTTTCAATTTTGACGTAGAATGAAATGAAGTAGAAGCAAGATAAAGAAGGGGAACCTGATGGATGGTACAGAAATGACAACATGGTTGTCACCAGGTGGTAGGAGACATCATGAATATTATGATAAGTCTCCTCTCTCCATTCTGTTTGTACGATCAAAAGACAAGGAAGCAGTGCAAAATGAGTTATGGGTGGGAAGGAGATATTGTGGTTAAAAAATGGTTTTGTATGAACTTCTCAATTGCTAGAGACCCCATCACAGCAGCTACTTTGCAATTACCTCATTTCTCCCATGGTTTAACTATATTATAAAATAGAAAGCGATTCAGACTTAGTAAGAATATGTATGGCATAGCAATTAAGAGTGAATACTCTGAAGAAAGGCTGCCTATGTGTAAATTCCCACTCTTTCACTTACTAGTTATATAAAATTAGGCAAGATATTTAAACCATGCATCAGTTTTGTCATGTATGTAATGGGGATCATAACAATTAATTCATAGGGTTGTTGTAAAAATTTAATAAATTAATGTTATTCTTATTAACTTATACAAATATATCGGTAATGTCAGCAATCACCATGATCATAATTATTATCACTATTATTGTCATATACTTACTATGAAAAGACCATAAGTTTACATATACAGACTACCTAAAATGTTGACAGGATGTTAGTTTAAAATGTTCTAAAACTGAAATCTATAATGACTGCTTAGATAGTTCCCAGAAGAAAATTTTCTGCTATATTAGGAACTATCTATCAAAATAAGTAGTGATGGAGTGACCCCACAATACAGAGGCAGAAGATAAAATTCTACAGCTGGACCTAATAGCCCAAGCTTCTGGCAGGGGTCCCACATCTTAACCTTGTCTGACCTGGTGGGAAATAGATCTGAGCAAACTACCCATAACTGTGGGGAAACTACCCATAGATGGAGAAGTTTAATTGAAAATTCCCAGATTCTATGATGGGATCATGTCATCCTTATTCAAAAGCCTAAAGCTGTTTTCTGCCACCCAGGGGATATTTTTTCTCTTCACTGTGCTTCAAGCAGCTGGATTTAAACCTCTTTTTTCCCTTCCCTCAAAGGAGAAGCAATGAAGTTATTTAGAAAACTATCGCCTTTTCTTTAAATTCTGTATAGGACTAGACTAAAGGGAAATGTTTGATATCCTTATTAAAGGAAGACTGACATTCTATTCACACCCAAAACAGAGTATGAGTTTTGTGTGTGCATGTGTACTTGTATATTTGTGTGTACCTGTAGGATGTGTGTGCATGAAGTGTGTATGTACACATATCTGAGTAAACATTTGTGGACAGACACCTGGGTTAATGTCTACAGAGAACAGTGCAACACCCATGGTACATTTTAATGTATGCTAGAAAATTCACAGACATTTGGAGAAAAGAATGGGAAAATATGACTTATCAGAGATCCCATCCAGATCATGCTTGAAGAATGGCGGCTGAATCTTAATAAAGGCCTAAAGATAGAATATGATTGGCTTCAAATTTAAGAATAATCCTGGAAAGTGATTTGAAGTGTTTGCAAGGAACGTTATTGGATAAATTAAATAGCTTGAGAATAAAATAATGTAATTAAAAAATAAAAATCAACAGGTATATTTCTTGATATGAATAGCTGGTGAGAGTGATAATGTACTGTTTAAGACACTAACTGCACATAAAGACAATCTTAATAACGATGTATTTACATAGACCCAGAGGAAATAGTCAATGGGCCTGTACTTTTTTAGTTAGCCTTTCACAGAGAAAAAATAACAGAAAGAAAATTAGCCAACGCCATATACTGCTTACTGTAACTAAATATAATTGCCCCAAAAGGATATCATTTTTCCATGTAATTATATTGTTTTTTTTAATGCATTCAACACCTGTGCCCGCCCCCAAAGTAACAGTTTTTTTGAACTTTTATCGAAAGAAAAATCTATAGCTTGTTGGATTTAAACTAATTTCCAGTTTTCAGTTTTATTTTTACTGTTTTGATAAGCTCAGCCCTATGAACAGATTTTCATCTATCTGTTTGATTTATAGGAGCAGATCAAACACACTTCTTTACCACAGAAATGGCAATGTGTGCTACTCTTGTCATTGGACTCATGCAACATTCTAATAACTCCTCAAAAACCAAGATCCGTGTGGTCTGGCAAGCAATACCACTGCTGTATGGCTCAAAATTGCTCTGCCTCAGGGATGAACAAGTAGGGAGTGCTTTAAACTTATATTATGTTATAGCGGTTCCATAATTATTTTATCAGCAAAACTGCCACCTGTTTTGGAACAAGTTTTAGGACCTCATTTATAGATATATTCATTACAAATTTGTGATCTGAAGCCTTTGGGGCAGGTACCTAGCACCATTGATGGTAGTAATTTTTTTAAAAATCAAAATATGTTGGCCACTGTCAAATTATAAGAAAGGTATTTTTAATTATATATTTTCTTCCTATATAACTCCCAAAATAGTTTCTTTTACTGAGAAGTTAAATGTACTTCATGATATATAATTTTTTTTTACTTTAAAATACGGAAATATTGTTTCATTAGAAAAAAATTAAAAAGAAAGACATCTAGCCAACAAATGAGACTGAGATAATTTTTAAATATTATCTATACTATTTAATTTCATATGTACTGTCTATTCTATTTTTAAAGCCAAATTTAGCAAAATGCTAGATATTTACAATTTAACAACCGGTAAATATATATTTATTTGTACCTTCAGTACATTTAAGAAGAGTGAAAAATATTTTACACACCCAATCAAGTCCGAGTTTATATAAAACTCTATGATATTGTGTTACAATCTCAATCTGAAATACTTATAAATATACTTGTGGTCTGTGAGTTCCTTGAAGTCTCACTCATTTTGTATACTTATGTTTGAGTACACAGTGGGCACTCAAGCAATACTTGAGAAATTTAACTGAAGTTGAGTAGTAGCCCAGCTTTGTGGATTCACTGTATTCACTTGTTAATTTGTATCATAAGGTGCTGTACCAAGGACTACAGCAAGCCCTGTACCTTTGATGGTAAACAAAGTCTAATATAATCTAATAAACTACATCAAGGAAATAATTACAGCTATGAACCAAACAATTTAGTACTGAAATTAAAAATGTAAAATTAATCCTAAATAATTTTATAAGGTACCTTGTTATCACTAACCTCAAAAATTTGTCTATCTTCCCCTACGTCATTTACTGCTCTAAAATGTGCTTATATTGCTTACCATATGCATGTCTGCATCTATTTCTCCCTGGCAAGAGTAGACTTAAACTGATTCCTCCAGCAACCTTGTCTGCTTTCTCTTGTAATCAGCTAAAGGCATACAATTTAAGGTGTCTGTCAGAAATTAAGGTGACACTTTGTGACCTGGAAGTGGACAGGGTCACTGGATTATGCCCTTTTGAAAAACTCTACTGCTACGTGGTGGCACTTATTAGAAATTATGTAGATAAATGATATAAAGATGGATGACTTATATATATTGAGAGAGAGAAAGAGAGAGAGAGAGAGAGAAAATATACTTTTGGGCCCCAGTTTCTGAAAAGAAAGGTCTGCTTTTTTAAGGAAGCAGACCATATTGTGTTCTTCAGTGTTATAACACCAGGAGCCTAAAAAGAGAAAAAGAACAGTAGGAGTAAAGCACATTGGACATGCCAATAAATGAATGATAAATTATTAAAGCATGATTGGAAATATTGCCATTTTTCATAGCTGTCACTTTAAGTATAAAAGCATCAGCACATTAAACTAGTTACTGCTTTTTCATAATTGAGACTTTAGCTTCTAGCTGTGCCCTGCAGCTTTTCATTAATCACTGGGACTGAAGTTCAAGCTCAGTGACAGCTTAGAAGGCATTAAATGGGCAAAGTATTTTCCAGGTACAGTTAGGAAAGGCCTTTTAGTCCCATAATCCATAGCTAATTGTTTTTCAAAGTCTCTAAACACAATCTACTCCTGGCGTTTCCTAGTGACAGAATTAGCTGCAAACTGGCTTTCTTTTTATCTTCCCAGGCTTTCTCTCACTAAAATATATTGAGAGCCTATTGTTGGCTGCATAAAACAGGTGCAAAATGACTGTGATATGTAAAACTGTAACTGATACTTAACCAAGGGAACATTTATTAGAATGCCTCTGAAACAATACTTCCTGAATGCTTATTCTAATCATACCATTTAATTTGTCATAAAAGAAACAAGATAGCACGAAACTTTGTATACAGGCTGAGTTCACTTTTCTAATGAAAAGAGACTCTGTTGGATGGTTTTAACAAATGCAACTGAATCTTCATCAAACATGAAGTAAGAATGTGGCTTCCCACATATCCATTTAAACCCCAAGATTACCAGTGTAAGCCCCTCTCTTGTTTTGGTTCATCTTTTTTAATTTTCTTTTTACTTTTCCGCAAAGGGTTGTACATAAGGTTTTAATGAATGTGCCAAAACATTCTTTCTTTTGTATAACAAATTATCAAGAGCATTGAGGTTCATTAATTATGTCATCTAATTGGATTGAGGCAGGTGCAAAATACCTCAGATGAAGTGGTCACTGGCAGGAAGGCCTCAGTGCAAGTTTTTCTATTAGAAACCAGCGTGTCTCCAGACTCCTGGAATTACTTTGTAGTTATTGATTAATGGCCATAATTTATTACAGTGTAGAAGATCTTGCATTGAGTTAAATGTGTGATTAATCAATTTTCCATCAAATTATGAACAGCAGACCAGTTGCCAGAAAGAAAATACCAAATGCATTTTCCCATGGTGTAAATATATCAGGACTTCAGCTAATAACTGTCTATCACTTGCTTAATATTCCCTGTCACACTGATAAATGTCATCTCCACAAATGGGCCACAGGTAGTAATGATGGAAAGACCACCAAACATGTTTTATAGCTACCTTTCTTATATAATGAAATACTCTTTGAGTCCATCTCAAAACAATTTATTAATGCAAAATTCTTTTCTGCCTTCAGCTTGAAATACATCATTGTTAAGTCAACAATCTTATATTAAACTGTGAAGGGATATTGAGGAAAGAAAACCTTAGGCAAAAGAGAGATGAATTTTGGACTTCTGTGCACAAGTCATTTTTATTTTCCGTCAAAAATTCAGACATGTGACTAATTGTTGTCAATTCTAATCTGCTTTTAAAGCGTAGCTCATGTGTGGCTTGGGAACACTACAGGGACCTGCTGATGGAAGAAAACACATTTTCTTCCAAAGGTTAATTTCTCAGGTTAAATAACAGGTATTGTGAGGGTTCACAAATTAATTGTCTCCTATGAGCAAGGGTACTTCATCTTACAACTAAACTAGGTGGATGCTACCTCCTTAAAAAAATACAAAAGACAAATGAAAGTGGTGAGGTAACATTATAGTAATTGGATCAATCAAGTGTTTAAAAAGTGAAGTTGTATTAAAATCTATGTATAGACGTAAAAACTGATTAGGATATGTAAAGATTTAACTGGAATAAATAAATGTAAACATAGCTGTGACAAGTCACTGAGCCATCTCAAACCAGAGGTAGTAAAACAGTACATACAGCAATTTAAGAGAAGCTGAACCATACTTGGGCAAAGCAAAAAAAGACTTAAAAATGCTAGAGCAGAAGGATCTTAAAGATCACCATTCTTCTGCTTCCCGCAGGAGAGACACGAGTGATCTTATGGTGTGAAGCTTGCTGTGTGGATACCAGTGACCAGCTTTCTCTTGGTAATTCTACAGACTTCAACTCCGTGAGGTAGGACTTTTAACATCAGAGCATTCTGTCTTTCTATACTAGGACATAAACACTTGGCAAACGCTCTGGTGCAAGTTCACTCAGTGACATACCTATAAGTTGCATCTAGACATTTTAGGCCCTCTATCTTAAAGCTGTGGAAATAGAATGGGTTCCACTCTACCTTATCTGAAATTAGGAATTTTTTTTTTTTTTTTTTTTTTTTTTTTTTTGCGTCAGCCTACTCCTTAGTACAGAGTCAGTTCTCTATCTCCAGAATACTTGGTTTTATTGTTGTTGTAGTAGGAGGAGGAGGAAGACTTTTAAAGTAGGACACTTGTGTAAACAGGTGCAAACACTTTCCCCATTGTCATAGTCTCCAGGGCTGAGTATATCATCAAGTCCCCAAACCTTTTCTTCTTCTGCAAGAGCAGTAACATTATCTTAATGGTTTTAGATTCCCCAACTTTCTCAACTACAGATGCAAATAGAGTATGAATTAAAAGCCGTACCTAAAAGCTGTATCTAGCACCATTTCGATTAATATATTTACTGTGTAATTTGGAAAATATAGTCATGCAAATAGTTCCCCAGGCCCCCTTTTAATGCCACACAAGAAATTCATTTTAATGGTTCTTTATTTCCAATTTCCTCCTCCTGTACTATATAGAATTTTTAAGTATGCTTCTGTTAGATGTTTTATACTAGGTATTAAAATTCTGTAATTCCTCAAGCTCAAGTCTCAATCATTTTAACACCTATTAAAGCTTTCCAGCTAGAAGGGATCAAACTTATTTTCCTTGGAAAAAGGGGGATTAGGGCTTTCCACATGCTTAGCAAAAGCATATATTACAGAGATACTTTCCTAGTCCTATAGAATATTCAAGTTCAATCTCACTCTGACACCCACCTTAATATTCTTTTTTGGTTGCACCGTATCTTAAGATAGACCTCAAACTTACCACACAGAAAGAAGTTCCTGCTGCAGGAAGGGGAAGTAGCACTAAAAAAACCACAGGACTATAGTGGAAAAATTGGAATCTTTGTGCATTGCTGGAGGGAACGGAAAATGGTGCGGCCACTACGGAAATTCACATGGCAGTTCCTCAAAAAATGAAACAAAGAATTGCCATATGATCCAGCAATTCCACTTCTGGGCATATACCCCGAGAATTGAAAGCAAGAACATACACTTGTTCACCATTGTTCATAGCAGCACTATTTACAATAACCAAAAGGTTAATTTTAAAAATGTGATGTATACATGCAATGGAATATCATTCAGCCTTTAAAAAGAAGAACATTCTAACATATGCTACAATATGGATGAACCTTGAAGACATTAGGCTAAGTGAAGTAAGCCAGTCACAAAAGGACAAATTCTATATGACTCCACTTATATGAGGTAGAGTAGTCAAATCTGGGCCGGGTGCGGTGGCTCAAGCCTGTAATCCTAGCACTTTGGGAGGCCGAGACGGGCGGATCACGAGGTCAGGAGATCGAGACCATCCTGGCTAACACGGTGAAACCCCATCTCTACTAAAAATACAGAAAACTAGCCGGGCGAGGTGGCGGGCACCTGTAGTCCCAGCTGCTCGGGAGGTTGAGGCAGGAGAATGACGTGAACCCGGGAGGCGGAGTTTGCAATGAGCTGAGATCCGGCCACTGCACTCCAGCCTGGGCGACAGAGCGACGAAGACTCCATCTCAAAAAATAAAAAAATAAAAAATAAAGAGTAGTCAAATCTGGAGAGGTAGAAAGTAGAATGCTGGTTGCTATGTGTTGGGGAAAGGGAAAATAGGGAATTATTGTTTAATGGGTATAGAGTTTCAGTTTTGCAAGATGGAAAGTGTTTTGGAGATGGATAGTGGTAATGGTTGCACAACAAGGTGGATGTACTTAATGCTGATGAACTATACACTTAAAAGTGGCTAAAACGGTAAATCTTAAGTTATATAAATTTTTCCACAATGAAAGATAGAAGAATGACATGGCTATTAAGACAGGGGCAAGTGGGAAAAAGGAAAACAGTTCCGTGATGGCCTTGCTAGTGTGGGTTTGAACTCTCCCTGATATAGTACAGACACTGGAAAGGTATGGCTAGTACCCTTTAAGCCAGGGGCCCCCAACCACAGATTGGTTAGGAACTAGGCCACACAACAGGAGGTGAGCAAGCAAAGCTTCATCTGTATTTACAGCTGCTCCCCATGGCTTGCATTATCACTGCCTGAGCTCCACATCTGGTCAGATTACTGACAGCATTAGATTCTCATAGGAGCATGAACCCTAATGTGAACTGTCCATATGAGGGATCTAGGTTACATGCTCCTTTTGAGAATCTAATGCCTGAAGATCTGTCACTGTCTCCCATCACCCCCAGATGGACTGCCTAGTTGCAGGAAAGTAAGCTCAGGGCTCCCACTGATTCTACATTCTGGTGAGTTGTATAATTATTTCATTTTTATTACAATGTGATAATAGAAATAAAGTGCACAATACATGTAATGTGCTTGATTCATCTTAAAACCATCTCCCCCACCCCTGGTCTGTGGAAAAATTGTCTTCCACAAAACTGGTCCCTGGTGCCAAAAAGGCTGGGGACCATGGCTTTAAACAATGCAAAATATGACTGATCTTCATGTGGAGAGGCTTAGTAAGTTCAGTTATGTAAGTTGTCATTTTTGGGTACATTTCTACCTCTTAAGAAAGAATCAAATAGGTAGAAGAGTGGTTCTGATTTGGTGGGCACTATGCAGCAAGCACTGTGTAAACCTGGAACTGAAGTCTTTAATTTGTGTGCATCACTGATTCTTCAGTGGTTATAGGTTTGGAATCCAGCTCACAAGTTTGAATGTATTGCTACTGATGCCACAGCAGTGCAGAGAGTGTATGCCCTTTTAGAGGGGCAATCATTACTTGCCTCCAACAATTGTGGCAATGTGAAAATAAGGTTGTTTCCAGATCTTCCAATTTTTAAAAGGAAATCCAAAATGCAGAAAACACAGACATTTATTAAAAACTTCAATGTTTAAATATTGGGAAACAATACCAAAAAAAATCCTTAAAATACTGGGTGCGTTTTAGCCTCATGACAAATTTAGCCTTTAAGTCATCATTTTGTTCTTCCTACTTCAGTGAATCAGGCCAAATCCTCTACCACTGTAAATCCTTTTCTAGACCATACTGGTTAGAAGCTGTCTCTCTCTCCCTTCTCTAATCTGTTCATACGCATAACAGATGTCTCCTTTCTTCATTGCATTTGTGTGTGTGTGTGTGTGTGTGTAGCTGTGTACTATTGACTACTACAAATTAAGCTCTTTGAGAAAAGAATACAATTATTCATCTTAAAGTATATCCATGATGTAGTATCTTACACCTATATGTGCTAAATAAAACACTAGCTAAATGTATAAATATATGAATCAATGAATGACAGCTAAGTGGGGGTGATAACCTCAAATAATATCATGTATTAAACCAGAAGAGTATTTCCAAAATCCAGGTTAGTTTGCTATTTTTTCCCTTTAAAATTACAAATGTATTTATATGTAAAGTTTATGTCTTTTTTAATCTTTGTATATCTTCCTTTCTCTTCCATGTACTAAATGCTAGGACATATTAATAATATTTTAGTCATCATCTGTATGTCTCCCTTTCTCTTCCATGTACTAAATGCTAAGATATTTATTAATTATTTTTGTCCTGATTAACTGTTAATTAAATACCACAATTTACATATTAAGTAAATTAATTCTCACACAAACCCTATGACACAGGTGCTATTATTGCCCTTAATTTCAAACAAAGAAACTGAGAGGTAGAGTGACTTGCCTGAGAGCACAGAGAGTAGGTAACAGAGCCAGAAATGGAACCTAAGCAGCGGGAGTCTTAACCATCACATTAGGACGTTTCTGTTAAAAATTCCTGTAAAGTGTCAACAGGGACTACTTCAAGGCCTGGAAATGGGGAGAAGGAGATGAAAATTTAAAAAATCAATGCCTATCATTCTTTTTTGGCTAAAACTTCCTTCTGTTTTTTTGCTTTTGTCTTTGCTTTTTTCCTTCTTTTATAATAAAAGGGATGTAGCTGCATTTGTCAAATCATGGTTGAATCGAAACCATGGGTTGGCCACCAATACAAAAGTGCAGCAAAAATCAAGGAAAGCATTCTGTGACCATCAATTGGTTATGTGGAATTTATAATAGAGTATTGCATGTTTTATTTTTTAAATTGTGTACTGCACATCCTTTAGATCAGTAAAATCTGTAATAATGTGTGTTTATATATACATGTATACAATATATACAATAAATGTATACATATACATACCCATACATTTTTGTCTTGGAGAACGGTTTACCACACACCCTTCTAATGGGAAAGCTGTGGACATATTTGAGATCTAGCTAATGGAAGCTGAGTTGGAGATTCATTTACTTTGGCTTAGTGGGATATATTTATGAGGTTTGCAGTCACTTCTATGTATAGCTAAGTTATTGTTAGCCATACACATTTAGGCAAGGCTTCTATAAATATTTCAACTGCTCACTGTGCTGACTTACCCAGTGCAAGGACATAAAAGTACAGGGCCAGAGATTGTGTTTTGATATGAACATACCTGTGGTGCCCAGTGCAGGAAGTTCGTGGCTTGTGGTAAAGAAACGGCAGCCAGAAGTTAGTCTGCAGAGAATTCCTCCAATTAACAGCCATGAAAATTATTAGCAGAAAATTAGGGTATCCTTGACATCTATTAAATTCCAAAAATTTCCCTGTCAGAAACATACACAATATTTGAGGGTTTACATCTCCATAAAATACATACCTAATTTGGGGGAAAAAATAGCTTTTAAAGTAGAAGGAAAAACTATAAAGAAAGACCTTTGGATATTCTTTTTTTCCTTCTTAATGGAAATGGCATATTTGGCAAAGCTAGAATTCAGCCTTTTAACTGCATTTTGGAAAATATTTTAGGCCATTTTAATAAAAACAACTGAAAAATTATAATAATCTGATTTGGGCATACATGAAAGTTACCTTCTTTTGCCTTCTTTACCTTTATTTAACTAAAAAAAACTGAGAAAAGTCACATAAAAATAAGTGAATATTAAAGAAAGATTATAAAATTTGAGTAATGGAGTAAATATAATTTGATTGTTAATTTTAGTAAAACTTTTATCAGATCATCGCAAAAGCAGTTAACTGATTAAAAAGAGATACAATTCACAGACATTTCAACTATAGTGAAACTATAATGATTATACAGTGAAAAAACTGTTAGACTGACAGGTAATGATTAAGAATGCTATGTGAGGGCGACAGTGTGCTGGAAAGAACGTGGGTCTATGACTTAATAAACATGGGTTCTGGCCCCAGCTCATCGTTATCCACACTGAGCTATTTGTGGTTCCTCTCCGGAAAAAAAAAAAAAAAAAAAAAGCATCCATTTGGGGCTGAGAGTCAATCATCTGACTGAATCTCAAGTTCTCTCCCTCACTCTCTTTGAATCTGTGCTGATACTTGTCATAACTTACCATCATGCACATAGGTACACAATTTCTACAAATTAATGTTGAATAGTTTTTCAAATATGGCATGGGGTAATGCACTGACTATTCTGAATCATGCTGAACAGGCCTTTCAGGAATTTATCCTCCCCACCTCATGTCACTCCACCCCCGCAAAAATCTGTCTGCCTCATTGTAGCATTGCCAGGGACATTCATCTGTACTCTGTCTACCTAACTCAGCCTCAATAATGTGAGATGTCCAAGTTGGGCAAATGGGTTGGAAATTCAGTGTTCATTTCCCAGACTGTGGTGACTGTGGTCAAGCATTAGAGAAATATTATTTCTTATTCATACATTCTGGGACACCAGTTAAGGATTGCTTGGATGTGTTCCATCACAGAGAGTACCGAGGCCAAATGCTTTTATACATTTTATCCATGACTTGGATGATGAAACACAGGTTCTATTTATTCAACTTAAGGATAAATCCCGGAAGGAGGTGTTGTTTATCTCTTGAAAATTTTGATTAAAATTCAAGAAATATAAATGACTTGGAAAAATAATCAGGAAAAGTGTGAGCAATTTCAAGAAACATGCAGTGGATGGCACAACTTAAAAGTAATTTAGATTTTCTAAATGTAAAATAAAATATAGTTGTGAATAAGTTTAAGGGTCTAGTGCTCAACCTGGGGCTGCAAATTAAACAAGAGATAGCAGTATTTTCATCTATTTTTATTTCTCCAAATTCATTATGAATCTGGCTAAACATGGACATACAAAGGAATAGTCCCATATTCATCCACAGATTTATCCTTGAAATTAATAAGATGAATTTAAAACAGTAAAAATCAACAGTACTATCTGTAGAAGTCTGGTGTCATGCATAGTGGCTCACGCCTATAATCCCAGCACTTCAAGAAGCTAAGGCGGGCAGATCATTTGAGGTCAGGAGTTCGAGACCAGCCTGGCCAACATGGCAAAACCACGTCTCTACCAAAAATACAAAAAATTAGCCAGGCATGGTGGCGGGTGCCTGTAATCCCAGCTACTCCAGAGGCTGAGACAGGAGAATCGCTTGAACTTGGGAGGCAGAGGTTGCAGTGAGCCGAGATCGCACCACTGCACTCCAGCCTGGGCGACAGAACAAGACTTCGTTTCAAAAAAAAAAGGGGGGGGTTCAAACTTCTCTGCATGTTAGATATTACTGTAGGAATTTATCTGGTTATTGATTGCAAAATTTAAGAGAAAAAAGATATCTTGGGGACAATTCAGAAAAAAAGCAGTGACGCTGGTTATAGCATTAGGAAAGGCGACTATGAAAAGAAATCATAAGAAATCGTAACAGAAATTAAAATTGGTAAAAATGAAAAATAGGATGACTCAGGAGTGATTGACATAATAAGGCTTTAGATGCCTATAAGATTTTTTTTTTTTTTTTGAAACTACAAATAAAAGAAATTTGTTTTTAAAATAGAGTTTGGACCTAAGGAAGCTATTTGTAACCATCTACTTGTTATCTTGGCTGCAATGCAGGGGGCAGTCCTACAAAGTAGAGAGCCTAGCTGCCTGAGTCTAAAAATAGCAGCCCCTGCTCTCTTTCCAGCCTTAAAGCTGCCTTAAGGCTCTTCTAGCTCCCAGTGTCTCCTTTGAAATGCAAGCATATTTGAAAGTGGTTGCCCTTAATTTACTCATTTTATCTATCACGTAACACTTCAGTAACTGGAAACCAAACTAATAGAGAAAGAGAAACAGGGTGAGGGTTTTCAGGGTGTGGAGCTCTCCTGGGGATAAGAAGGGTGTGTAGCGAAAGGAAAGGAGTGTTTGTTAGAAAGGAGGAATGTACCCAAGATGTCCCTCATATCAGTCCATTTTTGGTGTGCATGCCAAAGGTCAGCAACCCCTGACCTAGCATAACTGTTGAGTTTAGTATGAAATGATGAAAGAAAGTTTAAAGAATTCTCTTCAAGCTTGTCACAAGCATGAATTCCAAACTCTATGAGACACTTTCATCTGTAGAGCTCCAGGATTGGTAGGAAAAGGTGGAAAGTGAATGGTTTGAAAATAGTTTGATCCCTTTAACTAAAATTAGTTTCTGGCAAGAGTTCTCAGCAACATTGGCCTACATTTTCCAGAACTATTGGTCTTGTGCTTCTGCGTAAGTGTGATTTTGTAGTTTCCAAAGTTAGGAGTGGGCCATAAAGAGCAATAAGAAAAGCTGTGATTAAATGAAGGAGAAAATAAAATCTATATGACAAAATTCTGCTGTGTAAACTTTATTAATCATTACTTCAGGAATATAAGACTCCTCTGTGAGTGTACATGAAAAATTTAGTTTTGTGTCCCTGTGACATACACTATTAAAAACTGCCTTCTAGCCAAGAAGAATGTGTTGGCTTACAGTTATGTAAATGGTGCTATCATTACTCAACTGAAACGTAAAGCATTTTTTTCTAGGTGTATACTGCTTTTCTTGTTTGACATCCATTAAAATTCTGTTTCCATTCTCCAATGTGGTTAGGTACTGTAAACTCTTTAGTATTAAGTAGCTAAACTATGTACAATAAAAAATGGGCAGATGTTGCTCTTATAGTCATATGATATGCATATTAATCAAAAAGACTTTGAAAAAAATCACCGAAAAGTGGAGAGTACAAGTTACTACTGTACTGAGATGTCTGAATATTACATGCTGTCCATTTAAGTGAAAAGTTACTGAAGCGCATGGTTGAGTAGTATAAGAACCAGATCAACTTAACTTTGAGAGCTATTTTTACAAAAACCACACACGTATACTCTCACTGGCTGAGCCGATTGAGCAAAACACAAAATATATTTTTAAAAGCTTGCTTTAACCAAAACACAAGTTAGTAGTGGTGGTTTTATTGCAGGACACACTGATTTTCTGTGCTGGGCATCCCAATTAATCTTAACAAAATGGCAGGCTTTTCTCACTTTTCAACAAAGTATGTGTGGAAACTCCATTCCTAATATTTGTCAAGACTTTTAAGCCAGTCTTTCCAAAAACATTTCAATTTTTGTATTTGCGTTTACTTCTACACCTGTAAAATATTTTAATGTGATAATGTAGTGAGGAGGGAAGCAGGATTGGAGCGGAAGAAAACATCGTATAGTATCTGTGGAAAAGTAAGCTGTGCTTTTTCTTTTTTTTTTTTTTTTTTTTTTTTTGAGACGGAGTCTCGCTCTGTCACCCAGGCTGGAGTGCAGTGGCCGGATCTCAGCTCACTGCAAGCTCTGCCTCCCGGGTTCACACCATTCTCCTGCCTCAGCCTCCTGAGTAGCTGGGACTACAGGCGCCCACCACCGCGCCTGGCTAGTTTTTTGTATTTTTTAGTAGAGACGGGGTTTCACCGTGTTAGCCAGGGTGGTCTCGATCTCCTGACCTCGTGATCCGCCTGTCTTGGCCTCCCAAAGTGCTGGGATTACAGGCTTGAGCCACCACGCCCGGCCTGTGCTTTTTCTTTGTTAATAAAACATATTTATTTTATCTCTGTTGCTTTCTTTCTCCCTTTCTCCTTTCTCCTCTTCTTTCCTTTCTTCTCTCTTTCCAGGAATTTTGGCATTTGATTCTGCATTGTTTACTTGCTATTGTACATCCACAGTGATCAGAACGGTATCTAACAGACAGTAGGTTTTCAGTAATCATGTGTTGAATGAATGAATGATGTTTTCCTGTGTAAGTAACATTCAATGAGTATTTTTTTCTGTTAATAAAAACATTACATCTTAATGGTAGAAAATCCATTGACAGTATTAACTAGAATTTTTTTTTTTCCTATCCAGAAAGGAATTCTCTTCAACAAAGAACATAAATTCTAGAGGAACACACATGAAGAGATAAGAGATAAACATTACATCCTCTCCACATCCACATTTCCCCACTGCTCAGATAAACTCCAACCAACCCAGAATCACACTATTGGTAAGCATCTGTCATGTGTATGAAAGTGTGCTATGAGCCATACACAAAGATGAATAGGCATGGACCTTATATTCAAATTATTACAAGTCTCATAAGGAAGAAGGGCACATAAACAAACAATTGCAACACGGCGTACAAAGTATAATAATAGAAGTAATTTACTCAGTTTGGAGAGGAGAGGAGGTAGAGAAGATTTCTCAGAGGATAGTGACAGATATTACAGAAGATACTCTGAAAGTTAAGTAGGAGGTGACTCGGCATGTGACTGTTAGTGGACAGCTCTGGCTTTAGCTTTGATACTATCACTATGGTACTGACAGCTCTTTCCTAAGCAGCCCAAGATCAGCTCTGCCAGCTGAAGATCCTGGACTCAGCCCAACTTTCTACAGAGGATGATGAGTAAAGGCAGGCAAACCAGGATACTGCTGCCGGAACACTATACTTACCCTTCCTTCACTGGCATAACACTATTAATATGGTCAGAGTTTTTTAAAACACTTTTATGCCACTGTATAGTTGTCTTTGAAACAACTTAAATATCCGTTTTTATGTAATTTAGATTTTGAAATTATAGCTAACTTTAATAAAACAAGTACAAGAACCCTATTCACATTATGGTAAAATGAAAGTGTAAAGTGTGTGTGTACAGTTATTCAGAGACACCATCTGAGATTTGAAAGACAAATAGTTTTTATATCAATTATTAGCATTTCAAAAATTAACTTTTAAGTCTTCAAATTTCAAATTGCATGTAAACATGTTTTATTTTAAAAACAGCAGATTCATTTAACAAAGTCAGTTTAGTAACTATGTGTGTCTTACCAATATCTTTAAAGACATCTTTTTACAAAAGACAGTCAGTTTAGAAAAAAAGCCATTGTTTCAAAGAGAAATAGTCTCTTAAACCCTAGTAAGTATAAATTATTATTCACAGTACTGTCTAAACTGAAAGAAATTATTTGGTTCAGTGAGAAGGCTCTTTGAAAAGTTTCAGTTAGACGCCAGGCGCGGTGGCTCACGCCTGTAATTCCAGCACTTTGGGAGGCCGAGGCGGGCGGATCACAAGGTCAGGAGATCGAGACCACGGTGAAACTCCGCCTCTACTAAAAATACAAAAAAAAAAAAAAAAAAAAAAATGGGCCGGGCGCGGTGGCTCAAGCCTGTAATCCCAGCACTTTGGGAGGCCGAGACGGGCGGATCACGAGGTCAGGAGATCGAGACCATCCTGGCTAACACGGTGAAACCCCGTCTCTATTAAAAAATAGAAAAAAACTAGCCGGGCGAGGTGGCGGCGCCTGTAGTCCCAGCTACTCCGGAGGCTGAGGCAGGAGAATGGCGGGAACCCGGGAGGCGGAGCTTGCAGTGAGCCGAGATCGCGCCACTGCACTCCAGCCTGGGCGACAGAGCGAGACTCCGTCTCAAAAAAAAAAAACAAAAAAAAAAAAAAAAAAAAAAGTTTCAGTTAGAAAGTAGTATGCACTATTACTCATGTAACATTTGAGCCAAATCTTCTATTTCAAATACATTGCCATTTATTGAATTTTCTTAGAAGAATCTTTTACTATTATTGTAAGACCTTTCTATAATTATCCATAGAAAATTTGTATTCAGCCAGGAAAATGTTACCTTCTGCCTAATCTACCATTTTAATAGAAATATTTTCTCTAGCAATTATTTCTTCCCATTGTTTCTGTCTGTATTATAAATTCCCAAAGCTTAAAACTATAATAGAGGATGAAATAAGAGGCACTAACTGTCAATATCTATGATCTGATAATGACCTTTATGATTTTGGATTAATTTTTCTAGGTTCTGCAATAATTATTGCACGTATTCATGGTAGTAGCTAAAGACAGAATGCCTGCTACAGTCCACAGCAGGATAAGACAATTAGCAAATCCATGAATTCTCCTCCTCTTGATACTTTAATTTTAAAGGTAAAATAGTTTATGTAGGGGTTTAGGCATTGGTCAAAGGCATTTCTATGTGACTGATGATGGGGTTTCTTCTCGGTATAAAATGTAAGTGTATGAAAATTGAACATGCATGAGGAAACCAAACATGGTTTCATTTATCATTTGACCACGAACATTACAAAGCCTGTGGAATAAATAAATAATTCAACTCATTCCATTAAATCTAGGAAATAAACCACACACACACGCGCGCACACACACACACACACAGCTAATGCAAACACTGAGTCAGACTAGTAGAGTATGTGTTCAAGAGCAAAAACACTGTTCACTTCGTCTCAGTCACAGATAGGGCTGATACTCAATGGGTAGGCACAACAGTCCTTTTGGTTGAAGTGTTGAAGCACTTCCATACTGGAATGTCCTCCTTCACCTACACTGCTGAAGCTCCTCCCCAGGATGCCCCCTCCCCTAATCTCCCTGGGATTTGAAACAAGAGTTAAATCCTGGCAGAGCAAAAGATCTCTAGTCTCTGCTGCTGCACTGTAGTAACCTGTTTCCTTCCCAGTTTGGTGCTTTGTTGTTGGAAGCCAGTCTGACTACTAGTCTCATAACTTTTTTGTTGTTGTTGAGATGGAGTCTTGCTCTTGTCGTCCGGGCTGGAGTGTATGGCATGATCTAGACTTACTGCAACTTCTGCCTCCTGGGTTTAAACGATTCTCCTGCCTCAGCCTTCCCAGTGGCTGGGACTACAGGTGTGCACCACCATGCCCGGCTAATTTTTGCACTTTTAGTAGAGATGGGGTTTGGCCATGTTGACCAGGCTGGACTGACCTCAAGTGATCCACCCGCCTTGGTCTCCCAAAGTGCTGGGATTGTAGGCATGAGCCACTATGCCTGGCCTAGTCTCATCTCTTGAGTACCCATCCTAAAAATAAGGTTAAGGTGGTAGGAGATAAGTAGTGAGTTGGAAGAAAATCAAAAATTAATTTATTTGAAAGGTAATCTGAAAGCCATTCCTTAAATGTTTTATCAAAAGTCAAATGCCAGCTGGGCACAAGGTCAGACACCTGTAGTTCCAGCAACTCAGGAGGCTGAGGCAAGAGGATCTCTTGAGCCCAGAACTTTAAAGGCAGCCCGGGCAACATAGCAGATCCCATCTTCTAAAAAAAGGAAGGGAAAAAACCCACTTCAGATGTCTACAAGAATAAGCTAAGCAAATAAAATGTTGGCAAGATGAAGGCTTTAGCAAAATGAAGATTGTGTGTCCCACAAAAGCTGGAAGTTGTTATTCCTGAGCTCAGTACTACGAAGTCTTCAGATCTTTCAAGTAATACTGGAAATCAAGTTATACTGGCTTTGTGTGTGAATTCTATTGATTTATAAATGTTGCCAAATAATTAAAAACTAAATCCAAAACCAAAGCACTGGGTGAACCAAAATGTACATACTTGCTGGTGGGATTCAGCTTGAAGTCCAGTGGTTTGGAATTTCTGAGTTAGAATCTTCATTCTTTTCTGGTGAGGCATAGGCACATGATTTCTCTTTTAGCTGTAAATAGTTAAGTACAGTTGAAAAATCAGTGTTTTATGGCCCTTGTAATTTCATCAGTTCAGAATTACACGCAGTGCTGTAGAATTTTATGCCCTGAATGTGACCATGGGGTTGAATTTGTTTCACAAATTAAAATAGTAGGCATTCATGTGGCCAAGCACAATGTATAATGTTAGTAAAAGATTGTAACTGATTTCTTGCCCCATCCATTTTTAAGTGTTCAACAAGTGTGTATCATTCTACAGGAGCACACATTTGTGCTTATTTTGCCTCCGACTTAATAAAACTGTGATATAAACTCTGGTCTAAAATTTGTACCTGAAGAAAATTAGGCAAATTGTAAAAAAATATACTATAAGCATGGTTAAATAAAGTGAAGATAAAATGTACATTCTCACTTCCTCTTTTAAATGAAGTGAAGAGCAAGATAGAGCATCAGTGCCTAAACAGAAATCGGAGAAATCTTTATGGCTATGAGCAGGTGAGGAATTAGAATTTTTTGCAAGGGGCACCTAGTTCTCCCCTCCAGCTTTTTTCCTCCTTAGTGAGGAAAGAGTGCTCCCAAGTACTACTTAGGGGAATCACAGTCTATCTGGGACTTTTAAAAGTTTCCGTCTCTGAATATAATTTAAATGTTATAAGGGGAGAAAGGATGTAGATAGTTGTCATGTTTCAGAACCTCTAAAATGACAGGCAGTATGAGTATGGTGTAGAAAGTAAAGCCAGAGTTCAGGCATTGGAAGAATCTGTCATCTACTAGCTAAGTGATTTAAGTCGAACTAGTTATTCTCTATATAGGTCAATTTGCACTCTGTAAAATGGGAATAAAAATAACTTCCTCAGGATGGGCACGGTGGCTTACTCCTGTAATCTCATCACATTAACCGGGCATGGTGGTGCACACCTGTAGTCCCAGCTACTGGGGAGGCTGAGGCAGGAGAATCGTTTAAACTCAGGAGGCAGAAGTTGCAGTGAGCCTAGATTGTGCCACTGCACTCCAGCCTGGACGACAAGAGCAAGACTCCATCTCAACAACAACAAAAATTATATGAAACTAGTGGTCAGACTGGCGTCTAACAACAAAGCACCAAACTAGGAAGGAAGCAGGTTACTACAGTGCATCACTTAGGCCAAGGCAGGCAGATTACCTGAGGTCCAGGGGTTCAAGACCAGCCTGGCCAACATGGCGAAACCCTGTCTCTACTAAAAATACAAAAATTAGCCGAGTGTGGTGACACACGCCTGTAATCCCAGCTGAGGCTGGGAGGCTGAGGCAGGAGAATTGCTTGAGCCTGGGAGATAGAGGTTGCAGTGAGCCCAGATCGCACCACTGCACTTCAGCCTGGTCAACAGAGCAAGACTCTGTCTCAGAAGAAAAAAACAAAAAACAAAAAAAAACTACCTCAGATGTTGTGAGAATCAAATCAAATGGCATTACAAAAGATTCACAAAAAATTCAGTATATTTAACAAGTATATTTGGCATGGTGTCAGGATCATATTAATTTGCTTGATACTTCACTCACACATCATGTACACAAAGCAAACACATACATATACAAATGTACATGCATAACAAATACAGCAGTTATTTGCAGCCAAGAAACAAGCAAGACGTTGGAAACAGGTTTGTTCTTGAGAGGGCAGAGATGGTGTCGGCCCAGAATAGCTTACCTGCCTGCATAGCTGTTCCATGATCAGCAAGTCTACTCTTTGGGAGTAGAAGACCTTTTAGAAGTTAAAAGGACTCCTTAACATCCCACCCTTCTTCCTTATTTTCCCTTCCTTTCCCCTCACCTTCATGTCATTAAAGTAGCTATAAGGAATAAATAATGCCTTAAAGTTTATCAACTAATAATTCACCAGTGATTAATTTTGTGACCATGGCAAAGTGGTAGAAAGTATCTGGGGATGTGACATAACATATTTTCTGTGTAGGCTCCTGAATAAAGGAACAAATACATTAGGTAGTGCCTTAGATGGGCTTGCCATGCTAGGCAAAGAGAGAAGACAAAGAAAACTTAGTAAAGCCAAAGATTTGAGACCTGTACTGTCTGACCAACAAGTATCACTTATAAAAAACAAAAGCTGCTCTTTGCCTGCTAGTCTTGTTCCAAGCACTGTGTAAAGTATATTTATAACAACTGTTTCTTTAATTCTTGTATCTACCTTTAGGAAGACACTATTGTCCCCATTTAACAGAGGTGGAAATCGTAACTAAGGGAGTTTAAGCAACATGCTCTGCATTCCACAGAATGTCAGAACTGAGATTTAAATTCAGTTCTAGTTCAGGTCCAAAGCCTGTATTATTAAGCAATTCTGTTTACTATCTCCTTCCAAAGGAACTGGATACACCTCTAGTCTCATAATTTAGGATACTCAGGCAGTTTCTTCCATCACAGAGACTGAAACTAGTGAAGAATAGAGCTTGTTAGAAAGAGAAAAAGAACCCACACACTTGTTTTGATAAAAATGGTCATAAGAGAAAAGAGAAAGAAGAACAAGCAGGGTAAGGCAAAGAGGGAAAAGTGGGAGAGATGAGGAAGAATTAGTCAGAGGGAGTTGGAAGAGAGGTAAAGAAGGAGAGAACATTCTTTCCTCTCAGGAGAGTGGAAGTGCTAACAGAGCAAGCTGGGAAGGGGGGAAAGTGATAATGGAGGAACATGATAAGAGGGAGTAGGGTGGCTCAGATGACAGTAAAGGGATATAGTTAACATGGTCCCAACCAGGAGTTGTGCTAACGAGCTCTGTTGAGACTACTACCAAACAGCTGTTCCAAGAGCTTCAACAGCCTCAGAATTGCCCTGCAACCTTGAGGGGCTCCCAGCTCCAATTCTTGAAGCACAAGATTTGAGGATCCATTCGGTTATATCTTTTTCATTTTATTATCTAAATCAGCCAGCTGGAGAAAGATTGGTTCATGAGGGAATACATACTTGCACTTTGAGACCTGGAATTAGGATATGTCTGTTTCCAATTATACTGAATATCAAAAGAAAAAAGATATGTTTTACTGAAGAGCTTTTCCTAAATAGTTAGAAGTATATTTAACAGTATAGTACATTATTGCTGAATCAATTATCTACTATTTCATCTTGATACTTTGCATAGGATCCCATGACTGTGGATATTGTTTTCAAATACTACTGTACACAGGAAGCAATGTGTGGGCTTCGGATTTGACACCAAGACAGTGACATAAATAGGATTAATGTATACTCCATCAAGATTTTGGCTTCAATCTTATTGAAAATCATTCCTAATGCATACTGTCAACAAATATCAGATGTTCTATTAAGAACAATAATAACAAATGTGTCTGAGTTCCTTCTTAGAATATGGCTGGCTACCCAAAGCCAATCTCTGGTGAGAAAAGACAAAAATCATGTAGAATTTTAAATTCGGAAATCCTCCCACCCCCCTGGAACACACATGGCACCATCCTAAGTGAGGCAGCAGGAATGACAACATCCTGCCCACAAATTTGATACTGTGGTTGTTCATGTAGGGTATTCTTTTGTTTACTGAAACAGAAGTTAGATTTAGATTTAGGATATTATTTCAGAAAACATATACCTCATGAGGAAATAGCAATATTTAAGCTACATTCAACCAGTCCCGAAAACATTTCACAAAATGGGCTCTAGAAGTTACATGGTTCATCTGGTCTCTCCTTAAATATTGTAGTGTGTGTGTGTGTGTGTGTGTGCGCGCGCGCGCGCGTGCCCTTTATGTGATCACTTGTGAGTCAACATTAACTAAATATTTTCAAAAGCCCTAGGAAAGTTTCCCTGAAATATTTCTCACATTTCCTGAATATTAGGGATCATGCTAACAAGAGATACTGATTATCCTGAACCTGACAAAGCAGCGCAGTGCCCAGGAACAAGGGTGTTGGCATCAGATATCCAAGTGTTACCACTTACTAGCTACATGAGGTGGGCAACCTCTCAAGCCTTGATTTCAGTATGTGTAAGATATAATGAAAATTATAAATCACCTCATGAGGTTGTCACAAGGTTTAAATAAAATAATACCTAGCAACAGCCATATAATATGCATTCACTGGGTGCCTCTTAACACATTTTGGCTTTTTAAAATTATTACCATTATTAGAAATATTAGTGAAAATAAAAATCTTGCTGGAAGGGTTAGCACACGAACTCAAAGTAAACTAATGTTTAATGACAATCAAATATTTAGGCACTGTGGGAGAGCAGGAGAGAGTAAGAATATTGGCCCCTGAAACAGCCATAAAAAAAAAAATGCTGGTGGAATTGAAGATCCACTCCACATTGTGTAGTTACCTGTCATTATGTACATTTTTTTAATGACCAAATAACAGTTTTTTCCTCCCAGGCCTTATCTCTGCAATTCCAAGAGACATCAGTGAAGTGTATTATAGCATATAGTTTCATTGGAAACCTAATAGAATAAAATAAGCATGATCTATGGACCTATGTTTGACTTTCAATCAAACCAAATAAACCATCACTGGAAAAACGTGGACAAATTACCTCTCTGAAGCTCAGCTTCTTCATCTATAAAATGGAGACAAGGTAATGCTCTCACAGGCCTCTCAGGAATTGGGTGATCAAGTGCCTAGCATCATTCCTGGTACACAGTAAAAACTCAGAAAGTGTTAGTTACCTCCCTTGTCCCTTCCTTTACAGGCATGTGGAGATAAGTATAAGACAATGTCTACACTTCGATAAATGTTTCCCTTTCTAATCTTTTAACCTGATAATATAATAAATGCACATATAAAAGTTATCATTTTATGCCACTTATAAACAATTTATTCATTCCTTACGACAACAGATCATATTCAGTTTATGAATCACACAACTGGTAAGGAGCAGAATTAGAATATCTGCATAGGTTGTTCAATTGTGATCTCACATGCTCCCACTACACCATGCATATTATTAAGTATTTAAGTCAAGTCACAGATTCAAAATATAAATAAATGCAAATACTTGCATATAGAGTTTTACTTCCCTAAACTTACTAATCACTTCCTAACTAAATGATGGATTCCCTCTCCTCTCTGGTATGCCTTTGTTTTCAGTAGAGTGCTCTCAAGAGTTGAAATATACTGTTCCCTTTTCTTGTCCACAACTTCAGGCAAGTCACCTGCAGCTTGAGTTACAAAAGTCATTAGACTACCTTCTCCTACATTTTGCTTTAACTGAGAATCACTGATAGCTGAATTTCTTCAACAGCGAGGCAGGTTCCCAATTGCCTCTTTTATCACCTCGGTTTCTAGATCTTTTCTCTGTCAGACACACAAAACATGGAGAAGGAGTCCAACTATTTGCACTCAATCAATGTAAATTTTTCTGCAAGCCCTTTGATGTCGTTTAATCAGGAAGGTTGGCAACTAAATAACTCATTACTTAATTTACTTTCTCTTTCTTCCTTTAAGCATGCTCAATTACTTGAATCACTCTTGGTCCAAGTAATAAATTTTCATTATCTGCAATCTTCTGACACCATTCCTTATTTCCTAAAGTGGCCATCCTCTTTAGGAATTTTTTTCCGAAAAATAACACTTTCTCAAAAAGTTTTAAAATCTAGTTACTGTGTGGTTTCTTGATAAGTGTCATTAAAATTTTACCTAAGGTCAGTCATATTTCTTTTAACTATTATGGCATCCCTTTTTTATAGGGGAAAAGGCAGAGGTCTATATTCTCATCTTATGAACTACTGGTGATCAACAGGGCAATTCAATGTATGGAGTAATAAAAACAAATTTAAGAAAAAATGTAATGATGAATTAGAGGAAAGGCAGTACAGTAGCATGGTAGCAAAATTTGCTTCATAGTATAATTAATTACAGGTATAATTAGAAATACAGGGACTACAATTTTCTTATTTCTTATTAATGAACATTAATAGTGTGAGAATTACTTAGATGACATTAATATCCTGGAAGAGAAGAAAATGGCTTATTTGGCAGATATTATTTCTACTGATCAAAGTCTCTTTCTCTTTTTTGGTATAATTAAGCACATGAGTATTGTACATGAATCTTCATTTGGTGATCTCTTATGAGAAGGTACCTCACGTGAATTTAGCTATATATGTAAGCAGTACATGTCAGTGAAGTGTTAGCCCCACAAACACTCTGTGGAATGGTCAAAACCCACTTAATTTATGCTGCTATGGGGTTTTGTTGACTTTTCTTTTACTTCTAATCTGCCAGAATACAAAGGTACATTTTGCATAATAACAATGACTATGGTCTACCATAATTTTAAAAGTCTAGTGAATCACTAAAGGAAAAGACGAGCACAAAAATGGGCTAAATAATTTTAACAACTTCTTTCGGGAGATGAAGTTTTTCTTCTCTTATGATACTAAAAATATATCTTTTAAAATCCACACAAAAAATTTTTGAAAAATGCACACCTACCAGATTGAGTTATAATGACAACTTCGACTATTAAAAATCTAGGTTAAATTATTACCTTTTTCAAGAGTATCTGTATACATGAACTAAATATAAACCTTATATAGAAAGCATTTTTCTCCCACTTTCCCCTTTTATAGTGTCCAGCAGGCCTTCAGCTTCTATACTCTTATTATAGGTACCAAATTTGTTGCACTGTAACTCTGAGTTAAAAGTACATTGGCCTATTTTTTGTATAAAATTGGGACACATAGTCTGACAAAAGATTTTATGACTCTCCCAGTGAAAAAGATAGTCTGGAATTAATAAGTTATACACCAAAAATATAGGAAATTCTAAGATGTTTCAATAATTTTTAGTGATAGAGATAGAAATTTAGAATCAGGGCTGTCTCAGAAAATCACAGTGGTATGATATGAACTGCACCTTGTTTTTGAGTATATTTTTCCCCAGTATTTTGGTATCCAACTTACTTCTAGATTATCATTGAGGCACAATTCCACACTGCCTCATGTGACATTGAAAAATCCACGTGTTGTGCAAAGACTGGTGGCTAAGCAGTTTACCCTCCAGGACCGCTCAGGCAATATATACCTGGAAAAACCACATAAACAGCAGCAAGTGTATAGGAACAGTTCCCTCAATGCCTATTGCATTATAGTGCAGTGCAAGATAGCGACAGTATTGCCATATCAGACTTACTGCCTAGAGAAGCAAAAGCTACACTGCTAGCATCATGGCAGGGGTCAGTGTTCCAAGCCTTACAGTTGACCAGATGTTCTAGTTATCTGTTATTGCAAAACAAAGAACCATAAAACTTAATGTCTTAACAACTGCTTTATAATACCACATGATTTTGTGGGTTAGATATTCAAACAAGTCTCAGCTACATGATTCTTCTGTTTAATGGGACATTGATGAAGCTCGAGTTGTACTCAGCTGGAAAATGAGCTGCTCTGGAGGATCTGGCATTGCTTCAATCACATGCCTAGTTCCTTAGCAAGGACAGTTGGAAGGCAGGGGCGAGGTTGACAATTTCAACCAGAGCACCCAAGCATGGCCTCCCTCTGTAGAAAACCTGAAGGTAGCTTGTTTGTTTTGTTTTGTTTTGTTTTGTTTTGTTTTGTTTTTTGAGATGAGGTCTGGCTCTGTCGCCTAGTCTGGAGTGTAGTGGCATGATAACAGGTCACTGCAACCTCCTCCTCTTGGAATCAAGCCATCCTCCTGCCTCAGTGTCCCAAGTAGCTGGAACTACATGCATGCACCACCATGCCTGGCTAATTTTTGTATTTTTTTTAGAGATGGGATTTCACCATGTTGCTCAGGCTTGTTTCAAACTCCTGAGCTCAAGTGATCTGCCCACCTTAGCCTCCCAAAGTGCTAGGATTTTAGGCATAAACCACTATTCCTGGAGAACAGACTTTTTACATAGTGCCCTGGGACTCCAAAAGTGAGTGTTCCAGTGAATAAGAACAAAACTGTGTGGCTTTTAAAGGTCCAAGGTGCCCCATCTGCTGTACTCTATTGGTAAAAGCAGTCATGAGTCACTCAAATTCAAGGGGATAGGACCTAGAACCAATCTCGGATGGGAAAAACATCAAATATTTGGGCCATGTTTATAAATGACAACACTGGGATTCAGACATTTAAGCATAAAGACAGAGCCAAATTCTAAGGATCTGTATCGGATCCCAATTTTTTTTTTTCTGGGAGGCTGGTCTGCAGGCAATCATTCTTGAACAAGCCAAGCTTTAAATGTTACCACATATCCCTGTTATTCTGATTATCAATAACATCTAGAATTTATTGTTACTAATATTTATATATTTTCTTAAGGAAAATTTAAAGAAATTACTCCTAAAATAAACTGTAAAATTATAAATAATCAAGTAGTTAGAAGTTACCCTTGTCTAGTCATTGGAGTCCAATATATTATATACTGCAAACTATTTGTCAGGATTCACACTATTCCTTCTCTCTACGTCAATTGTTCCATCTGATCCTCTCTGCTCATCTAAATCAGTCAATCATCTGCACACAGGATAAATCCCATCAAGATTTCCCTAGTACTCACAGTTCACCATAATTTTTTTTCTCTCATGAAAAATCTGTCAACATCTATACCAATCATTTGACTTCCTATATTATTAACTGTGTTTAAGTCTATAATTTCTGATTCCTCAGCTAAGGCATAAGCTCTTTGACTTTAGGAATCATTGTTGTATCCTTCACAGTGTCTTGCACATTAATTGCTAATTGATTGCTGATTAAGTAACTGAATAGTTGATCAATACACTGTTCTCCATAGGAATTCTTTTATTTAAAAATAGATGTTAAAATGGACTTACATAAGTAATCCATAATCTTGATTTGGGGACATGTCACATTTTGCATTTGGAACAACTCCTAGATAAGAGATTACAATTTTCTATAGAATAAATGACTAAATTGATAGAATAATAGATAATTGTTCTAAATAACACAGCATCTCTTATTCCCTGGAGTATGACTTGGGACCTCAGCCTCTTCATCCTTAAAACAGAAATAATCATTCCTACCGTATAAGGAAGGTTGTTTAAAGAAAAAATGAGATAATACCTGAAAGTGTTTAACAGTGTGCCTGTGACTTCATAAATGCCAATAAATTAGGATAGCAATAGTTTTAGGAGAAAGTATAACTATTTTTTTTTCTTTTATATAATTTCAATAGTTTTTGAGGAACAGGTGGCATTTGGTTACATGGATAACTTCTTTAGTGGTGACTTCTGAGATTTTGGTACACCCATCACCCAAGCAGTGTACACGGCACCCAATATGTAGTCCTTTATCCCTCACCCTGCCTCCCACACTTCTTCCTGAGGCCCCAGAATTAATTATGTCATTCTTATGCCTTTGTGTCATCATAGCTAAGCTTCCACGTATAGGTAAGAACACACAATGTTTGGTTTTCCATTCCTGCGATACTTCACTTAGAGTAATGGTCTCCGATTCCATCCAGTTGGCTACTAATGCCATTGTTTTTTTCCTTTTTATGGCTGAGTAGTATTCCATGGTAGATATAATAGATTCCAAATTTTCTTTATCTACTTATTGTTTGACGGGCAAGTTAGGCTGGTTCTAAATTTTTGCAATTGCAAATTATGCTGCTTAAAGACATGTGTGTGCAAGTCTTTCATACAATGACTTTTTTCCCTCTGGATAAATACCTGGTAGTGGGATTGCTGGGTCAAATGGTCATTCTACTTTTAGTTTTTTAAGGAATCTCCATACTGTTTTCCATAGTGGTTGTACTAGTTTACATTCCCACCAGCTATGTAAAAGTATTCCCTTTCACCATGCCAACATGTTCTTTTTTGATTTTTAAAATTATGGCCATTCTTGCAGGAGTAAGGTGGCATCTCATTGTGGTTTACTTTGCATTTCCCTGATAATTAGTGATGTTGAGCATTTCTTCATATGTTTGTTGACTCTTTGTATATCTTCTTTTGAAAATTGTCTATTCATGTCCTTTGCCCACTTTTTGATGGGATCATTTGGTTTTTTGTTGCTGATTTGTTTGAGTTCATTGTGGATTCTGGATACTATTCCTTTGTCAGATACATAGTTTGCAAATATTTTCTCTCATTCTGTGGATTGTCTGTTTACTCTGCTTATTATTTCTTTTGTTGTGCAGAAGCTTTTTAGTTTAATTAAATTCCATCTATATATCTTTGTTTTTGTTGCATTTGATTTTGGATTCTTGGTCATGAACTCTTTGCCTAAGTCAATGCCTAGAAGAGTTTTTCTGATGTTATCTGTTAGAATTTTTATGGTTTCTGGTCTTAGATTTAAGTCTTTGATCCAATTTGAGTTGATTTTTGTATAAGGTAAGAGGTGAGTTCTTCTGTATGTGGCTTGCCAATTATCCCAGCAGCATTTGTTGAATAGGGTGTCCTTTTCTCACTTTATGTTTTTGTGTGCTTTGTCAAAGATCGGTTTGCATCTATTGAGATGATTAAGTGATTTTTGCTTTTAGTTCTGCTTATGTGGTGTATCACATTTATTGACTTGTGTATGTCAAACCAACCCTGCATCTCTGGTATAAAACCCACTTGTTCATGATGTATTATCTTTTTGATATGCTGTTGGATTTGGTTAGCTAGTATTTTGTGGAGGATTTTTGCAGATATGTTCATCAGGGATAGTGATTAGTAGTTTTCTTTATTCGTTAGGTCCTTTCCTAGTTTTGCTATTAGGGTAATACTGGCTTCACAGAATGACTTAAGGAGATCTACCTTTCTCTATATTTTGGAATAGTTTCAGTAAGATTGTACCAATTCTTCTTTGAATGTCTGATAGAATTCAGCTATGATTCCATCTGGTCCTGGACTTTTTTGTTTTTGGGAATTCTTAAATTACTGTTTCAATCTCACTACTTATTATTGGTGTGTTCAGAGTTTCTATTTCTTCCTGATTTCACCTAGGAGGGTTGTATTTTTCCAGGTATTTACTTGTCTCCTCTGGAGTTTCTAGTTTGTGCTCATAAGAGTGTTCATAAAAGACTTGAATGATCTTTTGTGTTTCTGTGGTATCAGACGTAATATCTCTTATTTCTTTTCTAATTGAGCTTATTAGGATCTGCTCTCTTTTCTTGGTTAATTTCACTAATGGTCTGCCAATGTTGTTTATTTTTTCAAATAACTAGCTTTTTGTTGCATTTATCTGTTGTATTTTTTTCTTGTTTGTTTCAACATCCTTTCGTTCTGCTCTGATCTTCATTATTTCTCTTTTTTCCTGCTGGGTTTGGGTTCAGTTTATTCTTGTTTCTCTAGTTCCTTGAGGTGTAAGCTTAGATTGCCTATTTGTGTTCTTTCGGATTTTTTGATATTCTTTTAACGCTGTGAAATTTCCTTTTACTGCCACTTTTGCTGTATCCCAGAGGTTTGAACCATTGTGTCACTACTGTCGTTCAGTTCAATGACTTTTTAAATTTTCATTTGATCTCATTGTTGACCCAAAGATCATTCAGGAGCAGATTACTTTTCACGTATTCATATAGTTTTGAGGGTTCCTTTGGATGTTAATTTCCAATTTTATTCTACAGTGGTCTGAGAGAGTACTTATTTAAATTTAAATTTTCTTAAATGTATTGAGATTTGTTTTGTGGCTTATCATGTGGTCTATCTTGGAGAATGTTCCATGTGCTGGTGAAAAGTATATTCTTCAGTTTTTGAGTAGAATGTTTGGTAAATATCTGTTATGTTCAGTTGTTCTAGGGTATAGTTTAAGTCCATTGTTTCTTTGTTGACTTTCTGTCTCTATGACCCGTCTAGTGCTGTCAGTGGAGTACTGAAGTTCCCCACTATTATTGTGTTGCCGTATATCTCATTTCATAGGTCTAGTACTAATTGTTTTATAAATTGGGGAGCTCCAGTGTTAGTTGCACATATATTTAGGATTGTGATATTTTCCTATTGGGCTAATCCTTTTACCATTATATAATGTCGCTCTTTGTCTTTTTAACTGTTGTTGCTTTAAAGTCTGTTTTGTCTGATATAAGATTAGCTATTCCTGCTCAGTTTTGGTTTCCGTTTGCATAGAATATCTTTTCCACTCCTTTACCTTAAGTTTTTGTAAGTCCTTATGTGCTAGGCGATTCTCTTGAAGAAGCAGATACTTGGTTGGTGTATTTTTTATCCATTCTGCCATTCTGTATCTTTTAAGTGAACCAATGAGGCCATTTACATTCAACATTAGTACTGAGATGTGAGGTACTGCTCTATTCATCATGCTAGTTGTTGCCTGAATACTTTGTTGTTGTTTTTGTTTTGTTTTGTTATTATTTTATAGACACCGTGAGATTTATGGAGGTTCTATTTTGGTGTACTTCAAGGTTTTGTTTAAAGATTAGAACTCCTTTTAGCATTCTTTGTACTACTAGCTTGGTAGTGGTGAATCCTCTCCGCATTTCTGTGTCTAAAATAGACTTCATCTCTCCTTCATTTATGAAGCTTAGTTTTGCTGGATACAAAATTATTGGATGATAACGATTTTGTTTAAGGAGTCTAAAGACAGGACTCCAATCCCTTCTGGCTTGTAGGGTTTCTGCTGAAAACTCTGTTGTTAACCTGATAGGTTTTCCTTTATATGTTACCCAGTGGTTTTGCCTCACAGCTCTTAAGATTCTTGCCTTTCTCTTAACTTTAGATAACCTGATGACTATGTTCCTAGGTGATGATCTTTCTGTGATGGACTTCTTGAGTGTTCTTTGAGGTTCTTGTATTTGGATGTCTAGATTTCTAACAAGACTGGGAAAGTTTTCTTCAATTATTTCCTCAAGTAAGTTTTCCAAACTCTTAGATTTCTCTTCTTCATCAGGAACACCGATTATTCTTATGTTTGGTCATTTAACATAATCTCAAATTTCTTGAAGACTCGCTCATTTTTTAAAAATTCTTTTTTCTTTGTCTTTGTCAGATTGGGTTAATTCAAATGCCTTGTTTTCCAGCTCTGAAGTTCTTTTTTCTACTTGTTTGACTCTATTGTTGAAACTTTCCTGTGTATTTTGCATTTTTCTAAGTGTGTTTTTCATTTTCAGAAGTTGTGATTGTCTTTTATTTATAATATCTATTTCTCTGGAGAATTTTTCTTCCATATCTTGTTTTTTTTTTTTTATTATTTCTTTGAGTTGTTTTTCACCTTTCTCTGATACATTCTTAAGTAGCTTAATATTCAACCTTCTGAATTTTGTCTAGCAATTCAGAGATAAATTCTTCTTGGTTTGAATCCATTGCTAGAGAGCTAGTGTGATCTTTTGGGGGTGTTATAGAATCATATGTTGTCATATTACCAGAATTACTTTTCTGGTTCCTTCTCATCTAGGTAGACTGTTTCAGTGAAAAGATCTAGAACTCAAGGGCTGCCATTCAGACTTTGTTTGTCCTATGGAGTGATCCCTTGATTTGTTACCCTCCCCCCTCCCCCAGGGATGGGACTTCCTGAGAACCAGAATGCAGTGATTATTATCAGCCTTCCGCGTCTAGCTACCCAGCAGGGGTACCAGGCTTCAGGCTGGTGCTGAGGAATGTCTGCAAAAAGTCCTGTGATGTGATCCACCTTTAGGTCTCCCAACCATGGATACCAGCACATGCTCTGGTGGAAGTGACAAGGGAGTGAAGTGGACTCTGTGGGAGTCCTTGGTTGTAGTTTTGTTTAGTATGCTGGTTTCCTGAATACTGGTTATGCTAGCAGTGATATCACATGGACAGACTCAGAACCTCTGGTTAGCCAGGGTGTTCCAGGTGGCAGAATTAGCTGTTGTTTTCTCCTTCTTTGGACCAGGATTGTTCTGTTATGAGTTGCTGTAAAGGCTTGAGATATGTACTCAGGTTTCTCAGGTGATCAAGTGGGGCATAGAGCTCCCAAGAGTTTATGTCTTTTGTCTTTGGCTACCAGGGTGGATCAAGAAAAACCACCAGGTGAGGGCAGGTTGAGGCAGGTCTGAGCTCACACTCTCCTTGAGCATGGCTTGCTGTGGCCACTGTGGCAGGTAGTGGGTGGTTCCCAGGCCAATAGAGTTATGTTCCAAAAGCGATTATAACTGCCTCTGCTGCATCACACAGGTTGCCAGAGCAGTGATAAGGCTCATCCAGCTTGAATGTAATCAGCAAGGCCAGTCTCACTCCCACCATGCCCCACCAACAGCACCAAGTTTATATCCAGGCAGCTGGTGAGTAGGGATGAGATCCTGCCCCAGGCTACATGTCTCTCTATTGAGAAAGCAAGCAGGGTTCTCAGACCTTACCCCTCCTTGCCACACCTTCATTTTCTGCTTCTGTGCTCATATCTGCACTTCTCATTCCCACCCCTACACCCCTGCAAGATTCTGCTCAGAAAGATTCATAATCAATTGAAATTATTACAAAGTTCAGCTAGGAGCTTCCTTCATGCTGTGTCCCTCCTCAATTCTGCTGGCTGCCATCCTCAAGGACCTCTGTGAGATAAGGCCAGGAATGACTTCCCTGGGATTGAGCTAGGGACCTGGAGTGCCTATAGGGCCCTTCCCATTGCTTCTTCTACATTTATATGTTGCTTGACTCCCTAAATCCACTTCAGATCTAGGTAAGGTTAAATCCTTTTCCCATGATCTGGATTTTCATATTCCCCAGTGGGGATGTGTGTTCAGAGGCAGCATTTTCCTCCACTTCACACTTTGGGAACTCAGTTTTTCAGCTGTCTTGCAGAGTTGGCAGAGGCAAGCTGCTTATTTCAAAGGATCTGTGAATTATTATTATTATTATTATTATTTTGGTATGCTCCTGCAGTGATTCTTGGAGCAAAAGTTCACAGTGTGAGTCTCCACATGCTGTTCTTTTTGTCCAAGTGGAAGCTGCACATTGGTCTTGTCTCCTACCTGCCATTTTCATTTCTGTAGCTAATTATTGTTGATTTCACTATTATTACTCTATCCTCCATAATTATGACATAAAAAATCTCAACTGGGTGCAGTGGCTCACGCTTATAATCCCACCACTTTGGGATCACGAGGTGAAGAGATCGAGACCATCCTGGCTAACATGATGAAACCCTGTCTCTACTAAAAATACAAGAAATTAGTCTGGCATGGCGGTGGATGTCTGTTTTCCCAGCTACTCGGGAGACTGAGGCAGGACAATGGCGTGAACCTGGGATGCAGAGCTTACAGTGAGCTGAGATAGTGCCACTACACCCCAGCCTGGGCAACAGAGTGAGACTCCGTCTCAAAAAAAAAAAGAAAGAAAGAAAAAGGAAGGAAAAGAAATCTCAGGACACCTATTCCATCATTTCCTTTTTCAATTAAAAAGATTCTCCACAGATTGGAGGTCACATTTGTAATTTAACCTTTTTTGAAAAATAAGTAAGCAATAGTGTACGCATTAAGAGTTCAGTCTCAGGGGTCAAATCTATGTGGGTTAAAAATCCCAGTTTAATGACTCATTAACTCTGTGACTGGGCAAGTTGCTGAACTCCACTTTATCTCAGTTTACCCATCTCTAAAATGGAAATCATAACAACATATCCTCATTGATATTATTATTACTAGAATACAATTAATCAGAGGGAAATGCTTTACCTGCCTAGGATGAGTTTGGGCAGAAAATTTCTGCCGCTTTTTATCTTTAAATGTGGAGAAATAGAATTTAGAGTTTGAAAAAAGCATTAGAAGTTATCTAACCTAGATTTTCAACTGTACCAAAATTCTTTATAAAGACCTCTCATAAATGATTATTCAGGCTTCCACAGAAGGAAAGCACAACCTCATTCCAACCTTATGTAGCTTAAATTGTTTCTTATTGCATTCAATTTTACTTACAAGTAATCTCACATTTTGGTTCTACACATGTTCTCTGGACTACAAAGAAAAATGTAAAAATCCCTTTTATTTGGTAAATTATTAAAGATTGTTATCATATAATCCTAAAGTCCTCCATTTTTCTTTTCTTCTAATGGTTTCTCACATGCTCTGATTACTAGAATCTTTTCCATCCTGTTGTTTCACTACCAGACTGATACTACATTCCTTTTAATGAGAACCAGCAGTGAACACAATAACATGAGCATTCAGAGTCAGGTTATTACTTTCTTCATTCTAGGGAAGTAAATTCTATTTATTGCAGCCCAAGTACTGACTTAATTGTCAATTCAGTTGTATCATTGTCTACCATAATGCTACTTTCTTTCAAGCTACATCAAAGATTGTGAACATTTATTATAAATTTACACTGTGTGATTATTCTACATAATTTTTGTTTTATTTATTGCACATAAAATTGAAAATATAATTCCAGTTCCAGTCCATAAGGTATATGTAATCCCAGAAACTTACTGAGATATATCTACATCTCTATATATCTTATAATTTTATATATCTATAAACATATATACTTATACACACATACACACACATACAGAGAGAAAGAGAGAGAGAGACAGAGAGAGAGATAAAGTCTCACTCTAACACCCAGACTGGTGTGCAGTGGAGTGATTATAGCTCACTGGAGCTTCAAACTCCTATGTTCTAGTGATCCTCTCACCTAAGCCTCTCAAGTAGCTGGCACTATAGGCACATGCCAATTTTTTCACACATCTGGCTAATTTTTTCATTTTTCATAGAGATGGGGTCTCAATATGTTGCCCAAGCTAGCCTTGAACTCCTGGTCTGAAGCAATTCTCCCACCTCAGTCTCCCAAAGTGCTGGGATTACAGGTGCAGACCGCTGCATCCAGCCTTATTTCAGTAGTATTTTAGAAGACTTTCATGACAATAAAAAGAAAATAAGAAAAATTTTAATCTGTCAGTGATGAGCCAGGTTGAAAAAAATTAAAAGAAAGAAAGAAAGAATGATTTTAAGAAGTAACTGACATCATATGGGTTATTTTATTTAAGTTTACATGGTTTCAAAAGAAAAATAATTTTAGTAGATTATTTATACTTTCAGTTTTGAATCTGCAAGTGTAAAGTTGATTTTTTTAATGGTAAAATTAAGCTGCTTGACATTTTCAACTAAAATTGAGATGATGACTCTTAGTTTTCCATATTTACTTGGTAAGGAAATGTTAGTTAAGCTAACTAAAGTTGAAATATGTAAACTTATTTGAACAAAATTATTAAGCCACATTAAGAGGAGATTTTTAAACAAAATAACGTATTGGCTCATGATGAAAGTAGTATTATGGTTTATTTTATCCCATCCTTTCTCCACCTCTTTTGAGCTAGGGGATTATCATTTACTTTATGTCAACTACGTAATCATTTGTAATAAAGCTACAGACTCAAGGCAACTAAGAAAAGAAATTAATTAAACTGGTAAGTGAAGGATTTTTGCTAAATATTTTTTTAAATTTTGCTAAATTTTCTACTAAAAATACAAAAATATGCTGAACATTAGGCTGCCATTTCATTTCATTGTGGGTACAGTTGATTGTATTCTCTAGTTATCGTACTTTATAAAGAACATCTCTGAGTTGAAAAGATATGACATAACTGGATGTTTAGGCATTCCTTTGTTTTAATATCCAATCTATGGTTCAACAAAATGACATAGTACCACATTATCTAGCAAGCTCCAGAACAAAATAAGGTAGCCCAGTTTAAACAACCAAATTGTTCTGAATAACATAACTTTTTCATATTACATCTCATTTTTTATTGTTAGCAAGATTTTCTCTTTTAGATTATTTACCAAACTAAATTTAGAATACCCACATTGTATGATTTTCTTTTTGGCAACTAGAATACATGGTTGTGGGATTCAAAACTTTTATGTACTTCCTCATTCATTTGGGCAATCTGAGTGTGTTTAAAAAATAAAGAGAGTATCTATCTCCTACAAAATTAGAATACTGTGGTTTTCTTTACTTACTCATAGAGATCCTTTGGAAAGCAAATGCTTTCTCTTCTGTTTCCTCCTTCCCTTAGGGCTGTATTTTAATCATCTTTGATAACGTTTCACTGATAAAGCAAGGGAAAAGGAGAAGCAGAAGGCAGGTCTGTTAAAGCTTGTCAGCCAGATCAACATGGGATTTTGATTTCAGAATCAAGAGAAGTTTCTGTTAAAATTTTGCTGTATAGCTGAATAGATTGATTAAATGATCTGACAATCTAGTTAGTGAAAACTGAAAACAAAAGTGAAACACCTTACACTGTGAATTGTTAAGGTAACTTTAATTTTTAAAATCTAAATATTGGAATTTTTAAAAACCTTACTAAACTTAGTCTTGACCGATCTATTGATTTGTGACAGTGTGTAACAATAAAAAGCACTCCCTGTGATTTTGCATTTGTTGAGCTTACCTTGTAATTCTCTATCTTAAGCTTTACATATTTCAAGTGTATGCTCTTAGGTGAAGTACTTTCATATTACACATCTTTTTCCATTTCTTCACTATGTCTTTCTGCTTGTTTTTAGTTAGATATGTTACTTATATAGAGAGAGAGTTTAGAAAGCAATGCGTCCAACCTGAAAGTCTCTGACATTTAATAGAAGATTTAAATCTATTTACACTTGTTGAGCTTATCAATTTGTTTGGATAACATTCTCAGGGATCTATACCAGACATCCATTAAATATTTGCTTAATAAATATATTTGGCATATTTCATCTCTGATTTTATCTCCTTCTTTCCAGGCTTTTATTGAACTAAGAGTATTTTCTGTATTCTCGCTTTTCTTTCCCTCTAACAGTTTGGAAGTTTCGCATTCTATTTCTATTCTTTCAGTAATTTATTACAAAACCGTAGTTATTTTGATAAACAAATTTTACAAAGGTTTATTTTACCTGTTTAAGACATCCTTTTATTGATTTATGCCATTTCTAACTATTCCTTGGCTTAATTTACCAAAACGGTATTCAATAAAGACAACAATAAACCTGAGTCAGATGCAAAAGTGTGTTTACAAATGTAGATATTTAAATTTTATACATTCTTAGGATGAAATCAAATACAATAATAAAACTCCAAAACAAGAAAACCAATATAAAAGTACTTTAAACTCCAATGTGAATACACTGTAAGTAAAAAGGAGTATTCAATAAAAACAGAAATGCTTGCCTTTACACTTTTTTCCCACAGATTATTAAAATTACCCAACCAGGATGAGGTACCCAATAAATATTCATATCATTATGACTTGGTTTTGATTGTCATTCTCATGAGGCTGCACACAACTATTGAGCTGTAACATGACTCAGTTTTTCCATTGATGAAACTGTATGTTCCTTCTGCTGTCAGTGATGTGAAATCAATTGCTACAGCTTTATTTATACTGTCTACAGCATAAACGCAAATTGAGATTAGCATAAGTAATTGTAGCATCTAACCTTTTGGTTAGCATGAAGTCATACATAGGTAATAAAAGTAAGATGTTGCAATGGGAAAGAATCATCAATTCCACAGTGTAGTTATTGACGGACAAAGCCTATGAAAGTCAAATGAAATAAGAACAAGTGCCCCTGTTAATTAGCATTCAGGCATACTAATACAACCCTTACATATTATCATTTTTAAGGAGATAATTCACTATACAAATAAACCCTGAAATTAAACACCCACGTAAAGATTTTTCACAAAAGTGATATTCTTCCCTGGAGGTAGTGAGGTGGGGAGATGGACATTTATAAAGAATATTCTTGTTGGCCTTGTGATGGGCAGAATAATCCTCCACATCCCACCAAAGATGTCCAAGTCTTAATCCCTGTACTCTGTGAATATGTTGTCTTACATAGCAAAATGAACTCTATAAATGTGATTAAATTAAGGAAGTTAAGATAGAGGGTCACCCGAGATTATCCAAGTGAGCCTAGTGTCATCGCAAAGGTCCTTATAAGTAAAAGAGTGAGGCAGAAGGTTTAGAGTCAGAGAAGAAGTAAAGGTCAGAGAGAGGCAATTGATGGCCTTTAGATGGAAGAGGGCTATAGGCAAGAAACAGGGCAACCTCTAGAAGCTGGAAAAGGCACAAAAACAAGCAGATCCACTCCTAGAACCTACAGAAGTGCAGCTCTGCTGATATCTTGATGTTAGCCCAGTGAGACTCATTTCAGACTTTTGATCTCCAGAATATAAGATAGTAAATATTGAGTTGTTTGTGGTAATTTGTTACAGGAGCAGGAAATACTAATAAAGGTCTCCTGTAGTAAGAATTTCTGAGTGAAAAGGAAAAGTTGTTTCAGGCTGGAAAGAATAACAAATGAGATCTAGAGAATTAAATAACTTATTTCAGGTCGCCCAGTTAGTGATAGAATCAGAATATATATGTGGATCTTTCTTTACCATTACTACACTATCATGAAGAACTCAGAACTAACTCAGTGCACAATGAGTAGAGTCTGTCCAGAGGCAAGTGGAAGCTTGCTCTTTTTATGATCAATGCAATATGAAAAATTAAGCTAAAATATGTTGAATTCTACATAAAAATAAAATGTGTACAAGACCATAAAGGAGTCTCATATTTGTGCATAGTCCTCAAGATAATTCATGTGCCGAAAATTTTAAACTCTCATTTTACTCTAGGGAGTTCTTGGAACAAAATCAGACTGAAAGGAGTCACATACAAGGACATTTTCAAAATTAAGAGACTTTTATGTAAAATACAAATTTAAATGGTTGAGTGAAAATTATATTTTTGATAAAAAATGTAGTGTAAATAAACATTAACGAAGAAAAAACACTCTACAGTTTAAGCACATGTATTTTAGTCAATATATGTTTTATACATGTTTCAAATGTATGAGGTTGAAACAAGGCTTTCCAGGAGATAATAAAAATGATTTTTAAACAGTAAAAGTTTTCTTACTTTATTTTGACTAAATTAAAACTGGCTGAAAAGTTGAGATAAGTTTGCCAATGATGATTTGTGGTATAATTTCTGATGTCCAAATGAAGGTGGTTGGACAAAAAGGGACAGGTTAATTATCTTGAGTAACTTTTAATGTTGAGTGAGCAGTCGATTTGGTAACTTTTATAGAGTTCATCAGGCTTCTTTTATATTATTGCATTACTTTGTGGCATCTACTGGGTCTGTATCTGTTCAAAAGTTTTTGATCCTTCTTAAGTTTGTTATTCTATGACATCACTTGCAAAAGTCTACCAAATTGCCTCCACTTTCCTGAAATATGTAACCCCATGGCTGCTGCCAACATCCTCTACCTTTCTCCTGTTGAAGACTGTAAGCAAGTTACTATGATCCCCTACTTCAAAAAATTTCAGTTTTATATCTTTACTTTCTCACCTTCTTGATGCCAGTCTTTGAGATAATTGTTCTCAATGGTTACCACGACTAACTTCTCTATTTTTACTCTTAATTGCTTTTACTTCATTTTCTCCAAGATGTTGTAACATCTGAAGACTCCTCCAACTTTCCGCTTGCAAAAATTTCCAGTGTGAAAATATAATAGTCATAATAGTAATAACAAATTGGCCTTGCCTCTTTAAACTGCCAGCTCTTTCTTTCAGTATCAGTTTCCCTAGGATACAACTTATTTCAGTCTCATTTCAGCCTCTTCACTCTACTGAGATTACTCTACCAAATATGACCGTTGACCTTCTGAATATCACATACAATCCTCTCTCCAGTCTTTCTTAAGTTTCTCTTGTTCACACTATTTTTCTCTATTTATCATGCTGTCTTCAAACTACCATCAAGATTTCTGTAACCCTAAATTCTGTGAATTTCTCTCCACTACTCTGATTGCTCCTTCTCTCTTTTGCTGGATCCCTTTTTTTTTTTTTTTAAACCTATTTACGTAACGATTTCCTGAGCTTCTTTTCTCTCCTCCTCATGTACCATAGCTAGAAATTCTCTTATTTTACATAAAATCCAATTCTAAATCAGAGTCGTAATTACATTGTTAGTAGGATGAATGGTATAAATAAACATTACAGGAGAAACAACGTTCTGGAACTGAAGTATATGTACTTCAATCAGAACAAAAGTATGACATTCTCCTATTTTTCTAATTTTTTTCGTTTTATTTTCTGAAGTTTTTTGAGTATACCATCATATTTGTAAACATCACATTTTTTCAAATTATTAAAATGTAACCTCTTATTTCTTTTCATTTTTAAATTGAATTTCCCTTTAATTCTAGAAAATTTTAAATAATAATAGTAGATGAATGTCCTTACGTTTCACCATTAAGCTTATGCTTGAAATATATTTCTATCCTGTAAAACAAAAGTATCCATCTATTCTTATTTTACTAACAAATTATCATCAAGAATGGATGCTAAATTTTTAAATCATTTTTTGGCACCTATGGAGATGATTGTAAGTTTATCTTCTTTGAGTTATTAATATGAATTATATTCTATTTTAAACAGTTCTATAATATCAATATGTTCTCATGTACATGAGAACTTAGTTGCTGAGATGTTCAAGATTACATTAAGATAACACAACTAAGAAGTCACAGGAAAAAATATAAGCCTGTCCGGATCTGAAATTTATGTACTTTTCACTTTGGCAGTGGTTTCCAAAAAAGGAAGGAAGGATGGGAAGGAAGGAGGAAAAAGAAAGAGAGAAAATATAAACAAGATATTTTGTTCAAATGAAATCTAATATGACAATTCTCCTAAAATATAATAATAATAAAAAGCCTCCAGTTGCTCAAGTAAAGTAGGGTAGCAAGCGTAATGCCTGATTTCTCAGCAAGCTTGAACTCTTTGAACTGCCTTTGATGTAGCTGAACCAGAACTCTGAGGAACAGAGGTTGAGAGCCAAAACATGTCATTACCTCTGTCACCCAGGCTCCACTCATTTATTTGTTCTACAAAAATTTTATTATAAAATTATACATGCATTTGATACAAAACCATTTCAAACACTAAAGAACAGTATTAAATGAAGTGCAAAAGTATTCTTCATTATCCCCACTTTAACTCTCTAGACTTAGACACTTTTAACTTTATTAGTTCTTCAGTTAACACCATGAATCTAAAAATCTAATAACCTATTTTTGTCAATTTACTATTTTACATACATTTATAGACTCTGTCTTGAAAGGTAGGGAACTAGTTTTATTTTGCTATCTTATTTAGTGTTTGTTGTTTTGCTTTTAATACTATTTTCATAATGTTATATTATATACCTAATTATAATTAGTAAATAAACTTTGAATAAAATAATACACTTCTATTTATAGAAGAGATATAACTTTATGTTATATCTCTTAATTGTGTACTAGGTAGCATGAGAAACTTTGCCAGTCTACACCATTGGAGGTAGCCACTTGTTAGCTCTTTACCTCATCTCTTTCTGTTATCCTCATTCACCATACTTATGCTGGTCACCTTGTTCTTTCTCCAACGTGCCAGGCCTGGGCCAGCCTCTCAACATTTGCACTATAATCTCCATGTCTCTGATCATATTTCATATTTTTGTTTTTTTCTCCCCCATGCCTTAGTAAATGTTCTTAGCTCTATATGCCACCCTGTCTACCAGATTTTATATTTCTGTGATTACAAGTTTAATTCTGAAAGCACTCATTTACTCTCTGAGTGATTCTATTTTATAGGATATATTGAACTCTTGAGAGGTTCCAGTACTATGTTAGATACAGGGCATAAAAAAGACAACAAGGTGTGGCACTGACCTTGATCATTTCATGGTCTAATATGGGAAAGAAAACAAGTGTCATTACCCAGTATCCTGGATGCAGTATAATGGAAAGAACTTAGAATGTCTGAAATTTAAGATTTGCCAGACATTCATGTTCAACACTTTTTCTAGATTATTAGTTCATAAAATTTTCAAAACTTCCTTATAAGTTAAGTATTATCTTTCCCCATTTGATGAAAATAAGGGTTAAAGGGTTTAAGTCACTTACCCACAGTGTAAGGAGCAGGACTAGAATTTACAGGCAGGCAACTAGATTTCAGAGATGACAAACCAAATCACCACAGCGGGACAAATATCAAGGCTGAGCTGCGTCTGAGGCTCAGCATCAGAATATATAACAGATAGCACACTGAATATAACAAAATGAAAGTGGAAGGGAATTGCTAATTATCTAGTGTAATCCTTTTAATATTTTAAAACAATGATTTTATCTTACCTAAAGAACTATATTTTTGAAAAACAAATCAAACAATACTACAAAGCTCAAAGACAAAAGTAAGAAAGCATACAAAATTCTATCAGACAGAACCCTGAGTAAATATGCTCCAAATTGCCAAGTTCAGGGTTTTGTTTGTTTGTTTGTTTGTTTTTTGTTTTGTTTCCTTTTTTTTTTTTTGACAGAGTGTCCCTCTGTCGCCAGGCTGGAGTGCAGTGGCGTGATCTTGGTTCACTGCAACCTCCGCCTCCCGGGTTCAAGCGATTCTCCTGCCTCAGCCTCCAGAGTAGCTGGGATTACAAGCACCTGCCACCACACCCAGCTAATTTTAGCATTGTTTAGTAGAGATGGAGTTTCAACATGTTTGTCAGCCTGGTCTCGGACTCCTGACCTCAGGTGATCCACCCACCTCAGCCTCCTAGAGTGCTGGGATTACTGGTGTGAGCCACCATGCCCAGCCCAGACTCTTAAGTTTTAATAACTATGTGACTTTGGATGTGTAATTTAACCTTTCCATTCCTCAGTTTTCTCATCTATAAAACAAGAATAGTGATAGGGCCAATCAGAAAGTTGCTGTGAGGACTGAATTATTGTAACCCTATAAATGAAGCATTTAATGACTGTAAACCAGCTTCAAATGACAGAGAGGTGGGACTCTGCTCAACGACATTATACAATCCTTATGCATAATTAAATTAAGCTTTCCGTGATAAACATCTCTTCTATACATTCAGTTTCAATATTCTAAAATGCCCAGCTACAAACAAAAAGAATTGGATTAAAAATTGTGTTTTTAAATTTCCTCTGTGTTTCATCACTTCTGTGTCCCTGGGGTGTCATTCTCCAAATTACTCTCTATCATCTTTCTATCCTCTATTGTTCTCTTCTCCATTGGTTTCTCCCAGTTTGAATCCAAATGTATTTATTGTTTTCTTATATAACAACACAACAGCAAAGATTTCCCTGGTCCCTGCCTTCTTCTCAAGCTCTTTCCCCACTCATCTCTGTCCCTTTTGGAAAAAATCCTGGAGAAGAATCCATATCGCAGCACCTAATTTCTCATCTTTCTGTTACCACTCTATGTGGGCCATCTTGCTACTGGCCCTTCACTTCTCCCAAATCATTCTTACAAACATCACTAACAATTTACTAACTGTTAGGTTCAGTGGTCCCTCTAAGATCCCCATTCCATTTGACCTCTCTCCAGCACATTTGACCTTGTCAAGGCTTTACCCATCTCTGTTCCTTATTCCCATTGCTCTGGCCCCATCCTTTATCAGCTCTTGCTTGGGACACTGTAACAACTGATTTCCCTCCAACTTGTCTTCTCCACAACCTCCGGTTTTCTCTCTAAGCCAATTTAAAAAGGATTTATTAGGTTACCAAAATAAAGAAGACATAGTTCTAAGGGCAAATGCTCACAATATAATAGTAAGTGAACAAAACAGGATTTAAAAAACTATGTAAATAGTATCATTTCAATCATATATGAATATGTGTAATGTGTACGAAGTATGCATATGTGTCCATCTATATGTATTTTTATGTAAAAAAAAAAAGGTACCAAAATGTTCATGTGATTTTCTCTGGTGATAGGACACTGAATGTTTATTTTCCAAACAAGCATTTATTACTGTTATAATTTAGAATAAAAAGTAATATGTAGTATGTTAGCACATAATTTTGTTTGAGGCAAGAGAAAAAGTCTAGGAAAGCTAAAGAGCTCTAATACCACCCCCATTAGGTTTTGAAGGGTGAATGGGTATTTTCCAGTCAAACAAAAAGAGCAAGTATGTATTAGATAGAAGGAAGAGCATGAGACAGTTCCACAGAGGTGTGAAAGCATACTACATATTCAGAATAAAGAGTCCAGTAGGCTAGGGAATATGGTGGACTCTAATAATGATAACCTTCTCTGTATTGGTTGTTGCCAGAGTGATCTCCTATTTATCCTCCCAGTCTTTTTATTTTTATTTTTTTCAAAATTCACCTCTTCTGTGAAGCCTTTCATGACCATCTCTGATTTTATAACAGCTCTTCTACCTTTATCGCTGTAGTCTTAGGCCATATCTCCACATAACAATCATATAGCAGCCCTCATTGCTTGGCTGGATCTTAGAAATTTGTTTCCTGCAGCTATTTCCCTGCCTCCCATAATCATGGCTGGTATGGATTGTTTCTAGAAAGTAGCATAAAGAATAACAGATGAACTCTATTTCCCCTAACAACTTCACACACATACTCATAGACACACACTCAAATCTTTCCTCTAAAATATGTTTTTCCAGTAACATAAAAATACTATGAAAATCAAACCACTGTCAAGCTCTTAAAAATTTCTTCCTTTCTTCAATATTTTCCCATATTCAAGATAACTTCAATAAAAAATGCAAGTAATCTGCTTTTTAAATTTGCTAGTAATTTTAGCAGAATGTCATCTTGTCCTATTTCTGATCTCTGCACCATGAATTAGTGTATAAGAATGGCTTAAAGATGTTTTACAAGTCACAAATACATGATGCATAGAACTAAGTCATCTTCAATAGGCCGGTGAATCCACACAGGCACAACTGCTATTTTTCCATTCAGTGTAACCACTCAAGTATGCATTAATTTTGATGTGACTGAAGAGGTTAGAGAGAGTGGAAAGAATATTGGTCTGTGAAGTGGGAAACTCAGATTCTAGTCCTGGGACTGCTAATTAGCTGTGGGACCTTGGAAAAACTCCTGAACCCCTTCTGTCTTTGACTTCCTCATCTTTAAAATGAAGCCCCTGGATTAATTCATTTAAAAAGTCCCTTCTGAATTGAAAAGTCAAGATCTAGAAGGAAAAATCATGTCCAAGTTTACCTTAGCTGTCTATCTCATTTTGCCCATTTGTAAATTGGCCTTTACATCCTTTCCAACACTGACTTTGCTTTACTATGACTGATGAGATAAAATAAATGTGAATTCTGCTAAACATCAGTACTAAGCCAGCTTTCTTAAACACTAGAATCAACTCACTCTAGCCAAAATGTTCTCAGACCTAGAAATTCATCATACTTTAGTCAGTCAGAAGATAATTTGTAATACCACTATATCATAGTAAAATTTTTGTCTTCTCTATAGATTAGTGAACTACATCATTAGATTTACTATAATCACAACTTGAGGACTAAAACATTGGAACAATAATTGTATTATTATTTGCACTAACAAAAACAAAACTAATAAAAATACGTATCTAAATGTTCATGGTCTTTTCACCGTGAGATACTAGGCTTTAAAGCATTAAATGCATTACTTTCTGATAGAAATTAGAATGCTATGAGCTTGCATCTCAGCAATTACTAAAAAGAAAAAAAAAATACATTAAGCCCTCAACCACAAGCAAAGTTCTCACATTTAAAAAAATTTGTAATCTTCCCTTTGTGGAGCTTACTTTGTTTTATAAGGGTGCTCATGATTAAAATAACATAACATAACATAACATAACATAACATAACATAACATAACAAACAACAAAAGTCATGGGCAATGCTAAAATACTAGTAAAAACATTCAAAATATCAAGCTAAATAAAAAGTTATTTTATTGTATTTTATAATAATTTCATCCATACAAGAAATACAACTAAATTTTGAGGGATTTTCATGACCAGGTATAGAAATCAATTACCTAAATTAACTATACATTGATATCATTTCGCTAAGGCGTTATAAAACAATGTTATCTTCATTGACTTGGCAGTACTTAGTTTTTTCAAGAAAATTACAAGACCAATAGAAAAATTTTAAAGTAAGTTTAAAAGCCTAGAATTCCCCATTAGTTATTATTAACTTCAGTTTTTGGCTTGATCATATCCTAATTACAGTTGCAGGACTATGAAGTCAATGGTATTTTCAAAGCAGGAATCTGTTGATTCATCCCTGAGGGGAAGAAAAAAAAATCCAATCTCCAGCTACTTGCCACCAATATTAACAAAAATTACCCTAATATGTTCATAGGCATATTGATCAGCTGTTGAAAATTTCAAGTTAAACAAAAGTAACTTATTTTTCATCTACAACTAAATCTTGGTCTAGCATAATAAACTATATTTTTAATCTGCCTGTTCTTATGGCCAAACATGTAGGGAAGTTGGGGCTTTTATTTTCAAACAAATGCATCCAGTTTAGATGGGTGATAGAATTTCTAAATTAACACCCAACTTCAAAGAGCAAAAATTCAAGGAGTCCCCGATTGATTAATCAATTGCAGAGCTTTCAATGTAAACACACACAAAAAATCTTATAAATTCTTTGTTTTCTGTGTTTTCAAAAATATAATAAAATGCAATGATTTATAAACATCAAAAATTATATTTTAACGTTGATTGATTAAAGTCTATTAGCATGAAACTGTAGCCATCAGTTTTTTCCTTTGTGTTATATAATTTTAAGACGTATGAGAAATTTGATCAAATAACCAGTAAAATTACATCCATGCATCAGTACTTTTAAGAAGCCAAAAAATGATATTCTATTACCCTGATGAGGCTAGAATTAATTTAAATAACTTTGGGCTTGATTCGTGAAAAACAAAAATACTTACACAGTAGGGGGGCATTATTTCTGCATTTTTTTATATGCACAAGTCATGGTCTGCATTCAACTTTCAATTCAAAAAGAAAAGTTGCAGATTTATGTAGGCAGGTTTTTGTGTGAGTGCACAGTTCCAAAGTGAAAAATAAATAAGCCTGTAGAGTACGCACGCCTTTCAGCAGAGTGTTAAAATGATTGCAGGCTGAACTTCAGACCCCCCAAAAAATCTCATCCTAATAAATTATTACCAAAATGTTAGCAAGCACTACGTTGTCACACTCAGGCAGTAGAGACATAATGGTGACGCAGAAGAAAACTGCCACATAAATCACTTTGAAACAGCCCTTTGCTCCATATAGGGAGAAACTTCCATCCTCAGCTGAATCTCCTCTCCCACCTTTTCATCTCTATGATAAAATGGCAACTGTCTAAATCACTAAAAACAATTTAAAAGAAATTCCTGAAGATGTTGCTGCCAAACTTAGTAATAGCCTTTCGTGATTAAGAGAAAAGGAAATAGGGAGTAAGAAAAATTCTCTTTAGAAATATTCTCCCTTTAAAATCTGAATTGATAAAGTAGATCACAAGTCTTAAACTGAACCAAATAATCTATAAATATTGATTTTTCCTTAATTTGGCTTTCTTAATTCCACTTAGGGAATATATCTTTTATAGAGTATAGAAACATAAAGAAATGGATTCTATAATAAAATAATTCGGCATTGTTAAGGCATTTCAATAGAGGCAAATGCCTTTAACTTATGAAAAATGTTCTCAGGATTTTTACATCTACTTCTAAAAGCCAATTTTAAATTTTCAGACCACATTTGAAATTATTCTTTAAATAAATGTTCAGCAAAAATGTGTATCTATTAAAATTTTCTATATGAATAAAAATTGACTTTATAATTAATGACCATGTAAAGTCATTCTAATAGTAAAGTAAACCAACATTATGTACATGTTTTAAAAATAAATAAGGCTACATGTGTTTTTTAGACATACTGACATATTTGTGGAAATAGTGTTGGTGTCAAAAATAGAATTAATCGATTTTATTTTAATGTAAAGTATTTTAAAATACTGTCATAGCTCTATTGTTTCTCACATTTTGAAGCAAATCATTTTTGTTGCTTCTTTTTGTCCCTTAAACTTTCAGGAAATCTTAGCTATTTCATAGGGGCACCCTACGAAAAATTTTTGTATTCAATAAAATCTTGAAAATAAATGGAAAATAAATCTAGATGTTCAAGATAATTTTATTAATCCTGTGGAAACTATTGCATAATAACACAGACAGTATTCAACTTCCCTTGTCAATTTTGAAACTCAACTATTACTGTTGCTGTCTTAAATTTAGCATCCTTTAAACTGAAGGAGGGAAAATCAACTTGCAATTTAGACAGTTATCAAATTACCAAAACTAGTGCAGGAACTCTTAATGAGCAAAAAACCATTAACAATTTTCCGACTGGAGTCCCTGTTCAAATACCTTGGACACCTTGTTAGCACAGAATGAGGTGTTCAATCAAGAGACTGGGAATTGGAAGTACCAGGGCACAGTTTTGAGTGGTGATTACAAGGGCGAGAGGGCGAGTGCCAAAGTAACAGTCTTCTACCCTGCAGGAAGCTGAGAAACCTTCAAGTCTACATTTGTAAATCAGGCCCGATGATTACAGCAGTCACAAGCAAAGAACATATGAAACAATTATTTGCACCATTCTTTCACTGTTTTAATTTGCTCTTAAAATGAACAAGATGATCCCCAGAGTCACTGGCATTTTGTCTTTAGAATTTTAGAGCATGTTCTAGGATTTTTCATGGCACTGTAAGCCAAGGAAAAGACTAAAAGGATAATTTCAAAGAGTATTCCTTTTTATTTCTGCACAAGCTATTTTATTGTGCAGCTTTCCTGTAACTTAAAAGAGACAAAATAGTTTGCAGGAATTTAATTTATTTCAGATATTTTAATTGCTGACTATTTAAAAATAAAATATGTGTTTGTCACTTATTCATTTTTAATTTTAGTGTTACTGCCTTTTATTTAAAATGCAGTATCTTAGACATTGAGACTCTTGAATTAAATTCAGCAGAAATAACACAACATATTTCCAGTTTTTAACTACTTTAATCTGCTCTTTAACCACTGACAGCTCACAAATAATTTACTAAAAAGTTTTTATTTTAGGTTACAGCATTTAAGTTGCCCTTGAAATTTAATAGTGACACAGTATCAAATGTATTTAAAAGAATATAGTTAAGAAAATATTATTTTTTAAAATAAGCATATTTATCTTAAGTGAAAAAATTGCACTGAAAAAACAAAATTAAACAGAAAACTAAACCTTCCAAATGCAAATACATGGAATTGATTTTATTGCCATTAGGTACATCTTTTTACTAAGCTGACTATAGACAAATAAAAATTCAGGTGCCATAAAATGAAGTGTTTATAGTTGGAAAAAGGAAACACAAATATATATTTATAATTTTGTTTTCTGATACAAAAATATATTTTTTAAATTTATTAAATATGCATATACTTTTATTCTGAATTGTTTGCAAGATGATGTACTAAATGTTTAGGGATGGTTTCACTAATTAGTGACAGACACAAGGATTTATATATAATATATTTTATATGTCTGTAATTTTATAAACAACTTTATTATGAATTAGTCTGAAAAATAACTTTTAAAAGAACTTAAAATTACCAATAAATTTTATTTCATTTTATGAAAGCATATTAAATGTTAGATTCTAAGTCTATATTTTCTTCAATAGGTGAATACTGGTAACTAGAAAGCATTTATAAAAGACTTTGATCACCTCTGAATTTGAAAACATCAGAAGGTTCTGTTTATATAAGCAAGGAAAGAAAATAACACAATTTTAAGGACTTATAAGTGATTTCTGAAAATTTATTAAATAATATGATTAAATTTATTTTTAAGTAGGTTTATATTTTCCTAGAAAGTCTTCTATTTCCTCTTGACTATTATTTTTGTCAGTGTTTTGCTCAATGGTAGAATATTGAGTTTCCAGATTTTGATTTTCTGTACTAAATCAATGGTTTAAAATACTGTAAACTCATGTGAGAGATTACCATGTAATTTTGTAATGTATTACAATACATAAGTTGTCCCCAAACCCATAGTGATTATTGTTAAATGCTCCTTTTCTCAACTAGCAAAATCTTTTTCATGATTTGCTATCCAAATGTAGAGGGCGCTGTTGTTCATGTATTTTGAAAGTGTTTCATAAAGGAAAATACATTTAGCTAATAGTTTAGTATTTGTTTTCAAAATGTATCTATAAATTCCAATGGAAGTATCAACATGTTAAGTCTGAATTTAAATTTAATTTAACTGAAAAAGTGTTTATATCGATCAGTAAAGTTGCATTTGTCATTAAAGATTTATGTATTTTTAATTATCCCTGAGATCTAATTAATCTAATTAATTTTAAATATTATGATAACCAGATTTTATAGAAGTATTTCAATTTTTCTGTTGCTGTAGTTATGTATAGGAATAGCCTTGTGCATAGGAGATGCATGCTGCAAAATTTAAGAGTGTCATTACTTTCAAGCAATTTAGCGAAAAGATAAAGTCAATGTAGCAAAAAAACGTTGATTTTGAGTGGCGAACAAGCGAATGTTTGCTGTACTGTATTTCAACTATTTTTGTATGTTAAAATTTTTCAAACTAAAAATGTGGAGGCAATATTCTGATTGTTTATCTCATTCTTAGTTTTTATGTTTATTTTGTTCATTATTTTTCTAAGAAAATGTATATTTTTAAAAATTTTACTGAGCATGATAGTTTCTGTATGCTAAATTTTACTGCAGTTTTTAAATATAAAATGTTATCCTAATTATATTCTGTCACTAATTTCTTGAGGTAGAATGGGGTCAATAATTTTAGACGAAAAATTTATATTCACTCATATTTGTACAAAATGTTATGTGAGTAAATATTATTCAGTTTTAAATATTTTCTCAAGTATCATGAAATCACATGAGTTCACTTTTGTTTTATGACTTTTGTTTGTTTTATGGTTGCTGTAAAGAGCTTAAAAATGAGTCAAAAATCCCCTAGAATTATAGCCATTCTTGTTCTAAACACAAAATTTAAGACATTGGCATAGCTTTCAAAATGAATTTCAAAAATTTAAATATTTAGATGCATCATTGTATCTAAATACATTGAACAATTGTTACATAAAACTAATCAGCACCTTGCTACTAATAGTACATGCTGTAGAAGAGTTACAATTACAGATTTTAAACACACTAGTTTGGAAAATTCAAACCAGGCACTAAACATTGATTGTATTGTAAGGTAGTTTTCATTCTTAGTTCTTCATATTTAATTTAATACTTTGAATAAACCATTTCAAAATTTTTCTTTTCATATTACTTATATATTTAATACCGCTAAATATATGTTATATATAGTGTAAAGTATCTTCTTAAGTTTATTATATTAAAGTCTATATATATATGCTGAATAGACTGAATAAGAAAATAGTCTCTCTAGTTAAATAAAATCTAGTTAAATAAAATCACATTTAGAATCATCCAGACTATTGACTGAATATTTCTTTTCTATTTACATTATTAGGCATTGTGGCAGCAGCAATAACATCTCTTTTTCTTTTTAACCTAACTTGCAGAAAGAAAGAGGAAGAGAATGTTAGTGACTAGTGTATGTAAATATGTGTTCTATGCATAGCCATGAAACTAACTCACCAGAAAAACACAAATATTGCTTGAGGAAAAGTTTTGAATGTAGCTCAGGCATTACTTTTCACCACTTCAAATTATTTTAAAATCAAAATAAGCATGACAGAAAGCACAAAAAGAAAAAGCAGCTCATTAAAATAGCTCATAACTTGCAATTTTAAATAGGATATCTGAAACTTTGTCTGGTTATACTGTATCTAATCTTGCACAAGCAGGCATTGTCTAATTTTTATGGTATCCATGCACATTCAAGAAGTTTGCCACCTTAAAAACAAGGGAGTAGAGTTGAGGGGGGTGGGGCCAATCCATAACTGAGTAACAGTTGCCTTTTATGTTTGGCAAGTTCTTTGGGACCAAGATACCCCCCAGCCTGACTGACTAGGAGGCTGAGATGCAGTTCGGCCCTGTCTTTATGTCAAATCACTGCCATCAAAACAATGGCTCATATTACATGAAAATCTTGTGCAAATGAGCCATAATGGGAGTGAATGACAATCTCGTAAGACCATGCAGCAGGGTCCTCCTTTGATGTGAAATACTGTTAATCTTTCTGAAACATAGCCCACTAAGTATACTTGGCAAATCCTATATGAGAAAGTCCTTACAGTACAGATTCAGAGATAAACATGCTGTAAGTGAAAAAGACTAATATAAAGTTCCATGTTGTTCATACATTTTCATTTACTTCAGTCATTTTTCTGGTTGGGGGTTTGTTTTTATGTTCTTAGTGATTATCATTTTTGTTTAGTCTTTTGAAGGATATTTATACATCACACTTCCTTATTTTAAAATGCCGGGTACAATGGCATTACGAGTGTTAAATATAAATGTTCAATGGCTGATTTAAAAATTATTTTTAAAAGGATCTCTAAGGGTTATAATAATTTGAGAATGTTTGAAATGCCTTATTTACATAGGCTTTTGTCATTAATCATAGTGGACTCAGACTGATGGCTTCATATTTTGTGTGCCATAACATGAAAGAGAAAGGGGAGAGAGAGAGAGAGAACTTTCAAGCATGATGTTTTCTACTATTAGAAAAAAATGACTTAGGTGTTTCTATTTTTAAGGAAGTTTAAATAGCCATCTAAATATCTCCCAAGGAGTTACAGATCAGCTTTTGGATCACAAAAGGTATTTTCTTTCACTCTCTGATATCGAAAATCAAACTGTTTTGCTGGATAGCCAAATATGTAAGGCACATGTCTAATGCAAGCTGAGTCAATCATGGTAATTCAGTGCTGGTAGGAAATATGCCTCTTCAGTTGTGCTCTGCTTTTGAAGTGTTGCCTAAAAATCAGCCTTGGGCTTCAAAGAGAGAGGGATTATAGCCTTTATCCAGCAATTAATATGGCTGGAACTCAGAATGTCAGTGTCTAACCACGATCCTGGCTGGACAGTAGCATAGCAGGAATTCGTTCTTCAAGACTTGGAGTAAATCATAAAAATGAATAAATAGTAAACTGTTACTAATGTGTGGCAGAAAAGAAGACGGGAAAAAATAAACATTCCACTTCTAATGACCGGCCTGTGTTTTTGACATGCAGACAAGCCCTCCCAAAAAAGTGATGTCCCCAGACCTTTAACCAGCCTTATCCACCTAGATCGTTTTAATCTCCCACCAACTGCTAGGCAGAAAGAAGTGCTATTAGAGAGAAAGCTATTCCTTTTGCCTTCTAACATAGATCAGATGACAACCTCTCCAAGTCCCTCCTCTCTATCAGAGTTCAAGGGTTCAAAAATGGTCAGAATATCAAGCAACAGAAAAGCAGCAGGGTTTTGCAGGAAGAGTTTAAGTCCATTAGATTATGCAGAGTAGTCAGAAGAGACACTGGTGTTAGGTTTCATTTTTCATTCTCAATCTTATTTTCAGTGCCCTTTGACAGTAACCAAAATAGTGATCTCCTTCTGCTACTGAGAGATTATAGAATGCAAGTCCTTAAAATACTATTTATTTCTACTTAATACTCTGGTATGTTTGAGGTTGAATATTAAATAACAAAATGTCCCCATCTTTATAGCAATAGGTTATTTGGAATTAATATTTCAATGTGATGTGCTTTTCTTGGTCTGAAGGCAAAGGAGTGTCATCTCTTCCAAGGGTTGTGAACAAAAATCAGGAAAATCTCTCACTGAGTTTGAGGAAATTCCTCCCTTGGAATAGGTAGGACTCCTCCCCACCATATACCGGGAACCACCAAACAATCTTGCTTTTTAAAATCTTACACAATTGTTTCTGCATGTTTCTTTATGATTTTTTTTCTAGTGACTTGAAAGAAAACCCACATGTAAAGTATTTACAGAAAAGTATCACGGCATTCTGACAGGCTAAGCAATGTGTTTCATTAATAAGCAATGTTTATTGCTCATTACAGAGGTTTTGTGTGGAAGACATTTGAAGAATGATCACTATAAAATCTAATATTAACAAAAAATTTTAAATATGTAATAGTCTTTTTGATATCACATACATATTTACCCCTAAATCTCACACATAAATATAGAATTGAGATCACACAGGCATTTGATTTTCTATATTCTTTTTGCATCTATTTTCTTTTTTATATTGCTGTGCATTTCACACTCGTAGCAAAAGGCCTGACAGTGTGTTTTAGTTCCACAGAAAGCTGGAAGAGAAAAACAAAGATGGTTGATAAACTAAATAGCTAAGAGAAGGCAAAGTGTTGCCCATAGTACTCATTCTACTGAAAATGGGAGCAGAATGTGTACAAATCTAAACAGAATCCATTTTTTCCCTTTCCTTTTTTGCTGCCTTAATGTTAAAGCAGTGTGATTCCCAGGCCCTAGTTCAAGTATCAGGAAACCCACCACGGCTATATTGCCATAGAATAATAGCGTATTTGGTGTTAAAAAAACAAAACGAGTAAAGGAAAGATAATTCAGGAAACTAGAAAACAAAATTCTTCAAAGGAAGAAGAATGTGAAAGAAAACCTGCATATAACACTTTATCTCATATTTTTTATGATATAAAGTTCCTTGTTAGTACAATATCATTATCCAATAAGCTTGGGATTTAGGCAATGCCTAACCATAGGAAGCATACCATGGAATATCTTTACCATGTATTTAGTTATCAGCTAGGCCTAGTTATTAGGTCCAAATTATTTTAAACTAATTTCAAAAGATGTATACCCTATTCAGAGTTTAAAGTGTCCAGACCCATTCATAATCACTATCCTATTCCCACTTCCATCAATGCCCTCTCAATGACCCAACAGGTATGAATCTATACATTTGTATATATTATATATAATGCATATATATATAATATATGTATAATACATATATATTCAACTGTATTACTTTCTCAAAAATCTCATCAGATAAAACTGCTTTGTTGTTGTTGTTTGTATGAAATTGGCGTTTTCTGTAGTAATATGCACTGGAAAATAATTTAAAAAAAAGAAATACAAAAAATGTTGTTACTGTTTCTTATAAAACAGATTTCTGCAGGATCCTCAATACTTCCCAGCAATTCTGTTTATCACTATCTAGTAAATACATTTCTAAGTCTTCTCATCTAGTATTTTTAATTTTATTAACTTAATTTTTTGAATGAGTAATACATTATCATGGGTTGGAAAACCAAAATAAAGAATAAAAATGTGAACAAGTGAAAACTGTTCCTCTTAATCCTCTCTCCTTCTTCTCCTGTTTCCTCCTCTAACATCAGAAAAGCTGCATTTTATCCTAGTGAAGTCCAATTCTTCTATGTACCTCCTTCTTCTCCTGTTTCCTCCTCTAACATCAGAAAAGCTGCATTTTATCCTAGTGAAGTCCAATTCTTCCACGTGGGGTGAAGCCTTATCATTTCTACTTTAGTAAAAACTTTACTCCTTCAGTTCTCCCCTTCTTCCTCCTACATCTCCACTGTCTGCTTCTATATGTTCTGGGGTTGGCTATTTAAATGTGAATGTATTAAAATTAGGTTTAAATGCATTAAAATTAGGTAAATTTCAAAATTTAGTTCCTCAGGTGCACTAGCTACATTTCAAGGGCTTAATAGTCATATGTGGCTAGTTGCTACAGAATTAAACTGCTCAGGTAGAAAACATTCCTACTATTGCAGAAAATTCTATTGGACAGTGTTGTTCTAGAGCATGTTTGAAAAATGATAGAATGTCTCAATTTCCTTACTCATTAAGTGTGACCGTGGCCAAGTTTTCTTTACTATGCTTCAATTTCTTATGTAGTAAACTGAGAAAAAGAATAGTGTCAATTTTGTAGGTTATTGTATATAAAGAACATATTAAATTGGCATGAAAAAATTGAACATGAATATAAAATTGAAGATACAGGTATGGATACAGAAATAGATACATAGAGGTAAAAGTATTTCAAAACAATTAGTTTTCTCTTTTCCATACTAAATATTTTAGTCCCACTGAAGCTACCTTTGTGTGTGTGTGTGTGTGTGTGTGCATACGCATGCACCTTGGGCAATTCTAACAAATTGTATTTACTTTCCCAAATCCCCATAAGCATGGACCCACGTTTATGTTTCCATTTCACTTTATAAATACTTGTATAATTAGGTGTTATTGTATAACACCTGTAAACACAAAGATCTTAACTTCATGCTTTTAGCAACATATAAAGGTCCAGAACACATAGTAAATATTCAGTAAATGTTGTTGAATTTAATTAAATTTAGTTTAAAGACACTTAATTATGTTTTCTGTGTGTGAAAATTTCTCTCACTTTATTTAAACTGTGTTCCCATTTGTGTGTTCAAACATCATGTTTTCTTTTCATCATCTGTTCTAGAGTTTGTAATTACAGGGGTTTTATTGTCTCCTATGTGTTCAAATCTTCATTAGCCCATTTGAATTGCACTACACTCTCCCAATTTAAAGATTAATGTGAAAGAGTGTACTTATAGTCAGAAAGTTGTACTTGCCTTCACTAGTAACCAGGATAATTTTATTTTAAAAAAATGTTTGACAGTATTTTGACTTTATCTGAGAAAGAGAATAATTAAAAAGGGAAGAAGGAAAGAACAATAGATGGTAGTATAACCATCACTCATGCTGTTTGTATAAAGATGTATTTTCCTGCTAGATGACTATAGTGAGATATTTTACATATGTATTTTTAAAAAATGTTAATTTTCTCTTTGAATGCATATATATTCAGTACAAATATTTTAAAAATACTAATTATTACATTTTTAAAATTAGAGGTGCCTCTTAATTTAACTATACTCAGAAGTGAATGCTCCATGATTCCCTCATGACACCCTTAGAGCTTTACATATTTATTAAACACACAATAGATACTTGTTAACATTAGTAAGTATTAATGTTAAAAGGTTATTATTTTATGAAAACCCCATTTTGCAGAAACACAAATTTACCCCAAAAATAAAATACGTGAATATTCAGTTAAAATGTATTTTTAATCAGCATTTACAATTGAAATTAACTAAGTATTTTTATATACATCTCATTAAATCTCCAAGATAGTTTATGCATTTTGGGGTACTGGTATTTTATTCCATGCAAAATTAATTTTTGCACAAATTACATATAGGCTGACTACATAGGAATTGTACGTTTTAAGAGGAGGGCTTCGGGCCTGGGACAGTGGCTCATGCCTGTAATCCCAGCACTTTGGGAGGCTGAGACGGGCAGATCACCTGAGGTCGAGAGTTCGAGACCAGCCTGACCAACATGGAGAAACCACGTCTCTACTAAAAATACAAAATTAGCTGGGCATGGTGGCGCATGCCTGTAATCCCAGCTACTCGGGAGACTGAGGCAGGAGAATCTCTTGAACCCGGGAGGTGGAGGTTGCCATGAGCTGACATCCCACCATTACACCCCAGCCTGGGCAACAAGAGCAAAACTCCATCTCAAAAAAATAAATAAATAAAAATAAAAATAAGAGGAGGGCTTCTACCATCAAATAAATCACAGTTTATTCATAAAATGGAATACTGAGCAGACTCTAAAGAGACAGTGATAGCTATAGATAGAAAGGAGATAGAAAACAATCTATAAAACATATTGATAAACATTTTTAAAATTTTGGAAGACAGTGAACAGTTTACTGCTACCTATGTAAGAAAAATAGAGATGTATCCATACATTTATACGTTTGAGATTATTTAGACTATTTGTGGAAGAGAAATTTTGTTCTGTTTGAATTTTTACCGATTTTTAAAATGCTTTTTCTTTGTCTCATCATCAATGCATTCAGTTTTGAAAGTCTTCTTTTTTTTTTTTTTTTTTTTTTTTAATTGACAGAGTCTTGCTTTTGTCACCCAGGCTGGAATGCAGTGGTGCAATCTCGGCTCACTGCAACCTCGGCTCACTGCAACCTCTGCCTCCTAGGCTCAAGCGATTTCCTGCCTCCACCTCCCGAGTAACTGGGATTACATACAGGCTCCCGCCAGTAAGCTTGGTTAATTTTTGTAGTTTTAGTAGACACAAGGTTTCACCAAGTTGGTTAGGGTGGTCTTGACCTCCTGACTTCAGGTGATTTGCCCACCTCGGTTCCCCAAAGTGCTGGGATTACAGGCCTAAGGCTAAAACTCCCGGCCTAAAAGTCTTAAAACAATATCAAGAAAAATACTTCTACTTTCCGTATCTCCCGACCTACCAAATTCTTTTTTCCAAGAACAAGTACTTTCTTTACACATCTATTTGCTTCCATGTTTCTAAATATATGCCTTAGAATTACATTTCATGATCTATCAATGTTATAATTTGTGTATTGACTGTGTTATGGCATCATCCTATATAAGCACCTTCTATATCCCCTCTTTCGCAATTACATACTTCTTAAGATTTACATGTTGTGTGTTATATACATCTTGTTCTTTGCTGAGTCCAATGATAGTCAAAAAAGCTATTTTTTTCTTGCTTGCTTTACGTGTTATGTTTCATAAAGTCAACATTTGTCTGTATAAAATTATTTTTCTTTTTGTAATATTTACCTATAGTTAATTCTTCCTAAAATTTCAAACACAATTATTATACACATCTCAATATCATTTTCTACATGTCAAAATTAATCAAATTAAATCAAAATCATTTTCTCCCAGAAATCCTCCCCTTTGGGTCCTCTGATTTCTTGTGAAACCTGATCTGATTGCTCTCCAGGCCTATTGCAGACTTGTTATTTTGGAACTTTCCTTTGTCTCTCTCCCATGAGGGAGACCATGTCTTTCTCTTCCTTGATTAACTCCCTGTCTTCTAGTGAAACAGCAGTACTTGATTGAGAATAAGTGTCTGGAAGATAATTTGCTGAAACCTTGTATGTGTGAAAAAGTATTTATTCTTACTTGGCCAGAATTTGGCTGCAGATAGATTTTTAGGTTGAAATTGTTTTCATCATATTTTGTGTGCTAAGTTCTTGGCAGGACTTTCCAATCTGTTGATCCATGTCCTTCAGTTCTAGGGTATTTTCTTGTAGCATATCTCTGTTTTCTCCTTCCTTTTTTTTTTTTTTTTTTTTTTTTTGTACTCTTTATCTTATGGACTTATTCATAAGTTTTACATGTCTGCCATTGCAGTTAAGGATAGAATGGTGATCAAATATATGTTTCTAGACTGACATGTTTAATTGAATGTACCTATATTATATTTCTGTTCTTCTTGATGTTGGACTTTTTGGAAAATCTAATTTTCTTTTACTTCCTAGTGTTCCTTTTTTTTCTCTTTATACTACTTTTCAAAACATTTCCCCCATTTAGTCTTTCAACCCTTCTATGTTTACTTTTTATTGTGAATAGCTCTTTTTCATTCCATGATTCTTTTTTAAAATAACATCCTGTTCTTGTCTCATTAAAGTAATAATTTTGTTTGTGTCTCTAATCATAGCAAATAGTTTTCGTTTTCTTCTGTTCCCCGAATTGCCTGTCATTGTAGTTCACTTTTTATTTGTTTATTTTGGTCTCTGTGTGTTACATGTTCAGCCTTTCTTCTGGAGATGCTTACTCCTTTTTTCATATTCAAGAGTAAATCACCAATAAGTTGGTTAGAGGCTCTGCTTTAGTGGAAAGAGCTTAAAGATGAATGTAACCACCTTTTCGTTGTAGGAAGGAAGCCCAAATATCTTTAACTAGATGCATATTTGAGTGGAGAGTCTCTGTTCTAGACAGTCTCCTTGATGGTGAATATCAGCCCAGTTGTTAGGAATCTGGTGGCCCCAAGAGAGGTAATTCATCTGGAGATGTCACCATTTCACTTGTCTTTCTCACACCCATGCTTCTCTGTGCCTTGCATCCCAAGTCTCATCTCCTTTTTTGTTGTATCTGTAGCCTCCAAATTCTAATGCTTACCAAGGTTCTGCGGGGCAGATTGCTGTGCTTCTCATCATTATCATCCTCTGCAAACATGTAAGTTTCCAATCCTTCCACTTCACTGAGTCAGTTCCTGCCATTTTGTCTGTTTTTCACCTTCTGTAAACCTATTGGTGTCCTCTCTGTCATATTTTCATTTACATTCTTTGTCTTATGGACTTATTTATAAGTTTTACATGTCTGCCATTGCAATTAAGGATAGAATGGTGATTAAATATATGTTTCTAGTCTGCCATGTTTAACTGAATGTATCTATATTATATTTTAATAAAAATATGCAAGAATGCCCCAAAAGTTTTTGGAGTGTTCATAAAAATTTTCATCACCAAAAAATATTGGGGTAAAAAAGTCTTCACAATCTGTGGATATATTGAATTATTTATCACTAGGATAATTCAGTATATAATTAATGTCATAACTAATAGTATAATAACTCCATATTGACTTTCCCCAAAAGGATGTTTTCAATACAGACAAATGGTTGTTGTCCTATACCTTCTTACAGAAGTATAAATTAGTTCAACAGTTCCAAAGGACAGTTTGAAAGTATGTCTGAAGAGCATTAAAAGAAGCATACTTTCTGATCTAGAGATTACCTTACAGTAATTTATCTAGGAAAATCTCAGTATATATATCTAGTCAGAAATTATTTGGTTGCAAATCAAATGAAAGTTGATCACAGAAAATCTCCTAGACCACAGTTACCGGAAAGATATCAGAGATTCACTGAGCCACAATGTGACCAAACTGTCTTTCTCCATACCTCTGATTCTGGTTTCTCATTAATAGCTCTCCCCAAAAATGACAGTATCAGCCTTGAATCTACAGGATTATCTACTTTGGTTCCAGACAACTAAATGACTTAGTCTCCATGTCTCAATTTCAGTTTCTCAGAGAATAAATCTGATTGGCCTTGTCAAGTCAGCCTTTGTGGCCAGTGCTCAAGAGAGAGTTAGTTGGAAAATCAGAACTAATTCTTCTCAGACTATTAGGGTTGGAGAATTGTTTTTAGAAAGAAGCATGGAGATCTGGAGAAACGTATCTGCATCTCTAACACTCTAGATAGTATGTACAACACTAGCCAACTAGGTGAGTTGGACCATTATACAATGACTGGTCTATGTCCAAAGATTGGTTTGAACTGTGACTCAAATACCATGAAGGTTGTTTTAATTTTAGTTTACTATTGATCCAACAAACAAGGGATGCAAATAATAATCATCAGATTCAGAACATAATTCAGTGGACACATCTCCTAATACCTTTCTGGATCCTCAAAGTTTTGTCAAAATTTCAAAAGGGTTGGCAGCACTCATAGAGTGAAAAAAACAGACAGGTAAGAAAATCCTATAGCCTCAGAGGCATCCTTTTTTGGTGGCTGTGGCGGGCTGGGGAAGATGAGAGAGAGAAGCACATTGGCACTCGGGGGCTTACCTTATTGCCAGAGAGGAAAATTGTAATGAAGAGTCTATGTAGAACAAAGTGTGTAAGAGGGCAAGAATACTAATAAACAGTAACTGACACCAGGCTTAGCACAGACAAGAAAGCTCAGAAAGGGAAGACTATAATATATGCAGAAAGAAATTGCTATTTAGTTCTAGGTGACTATATTTTTGCAGGAAAAAAATGTATTTCTTTATTTTTTGTTTCTAAAACCAAGTCAGAAATCCAGATTTCTATGTGACATTTCCGGATTTTGAAATGTTGGAAATGATCAAGATTTTTTAAAACAATGTGTAGCCAGGAAAAACACATCTGCTGATAGAATCAGGCCTGCATACAACTAATTTGTGAGACTGTCTATGCATTCTCTAATATGTATAGACAAACACACACATACACCCTTTGTAAATGAGTATGAATCTTAATTGTTCTCCTAGGCTAAAACCCAATTAATCAAGAATGAGAAGTTTAGCTTTATATACAGATTTCCTCAAAATCACAGAATGTTAGTGTAAGAAAGAATATGGGATTTCAGTGATCATAACTCCATTATTTTATAGATGAGATAACTTACATATAGAAAGTCTTAACAATTTGTTTAAAACTTAAAGATAGTTACGTGTCTATATACATTTAATTATTTTGGAATTTTCTTTAAGAGGTAATAAGATTTCTTACATTCTAAGATATAATTCATGTCTCGATATCATATCTCCACAAGCATCCTAGCTAATTATTATTTCAATTCAAACCATAATTTATCAGGAAGCTTTATGTTTCTTTCATAAAGCCATCAAAATTATTTCAATGTGTCATCTAGAAAGTTTAATGTAACTATAGCACATAATAATACCATGATTATTCTGGATTAAATAACATCAACATTAACCTTTATTAACTATTGGCAAGGGACCCATCTTTAACCATCCACTTCGCTTTACACTTGGAATTTGTAAAATGCTATATTTATTTCTGGTTACATTTGTCCAGGTGATTTTCAAATTCCAACCTTGGTTCTTGTGCCCAGATTTTTTTTTTAGGTCTTTTACTTCACACATTGAAATTTATGGGGCATTTCCCAGTACTCCCTGCTGTGTCCCTCATCAGGTCCTGGCTGTCAGGCCACTAGGAAACAAGAAATGAATGCTGGAAAACCCTGTGGCTGTTCTTAACTAAAGAACTCCAAACATGACCAAAGTTCTCTGCAAATCCTCCTAGATTGTCAGAAGAAAAATGGCAACAAGCTGCAGCCATTCAATGAAGCAATATTTTCCTTATTACTTGCAAAGTCTTTTATTTAGCCTCAACAGTATCATATTTGAAATGATTTTATGACTGGGGGCAATACTTGGGTAGCCATCTGTTCTCTCAGATTAGCTGTCAAATGAGTAGAGTGTTTTTAGTCAATGTTTTCAAACTGCATTAAAATATCAACAAATTCAATATTTGTTCATGGCATTGGTAGGGAATATTTTCATATTTTATTCTCTCAAAAAGTTGGACTTTACAGTAATTTAATATTACCTCCATAGTAACTGGTACAAATGAGTAGATTCTAACTGACATTTAAAAAAAGAAGAAGAAGAAGAAAAGAAAAGAAAAGTGGTCAAAATGTCAAGATGGATTTGGTATACCAGAGCTATTTTTACACTTGCAATTTTAAAAGCAAATCTTTAATTTGGAGATTTCTGCCTATCCACCATTACAAGTCCCTTCGGGGCAGCGATCTATCAAGTTCTGACTCTCTTAAACTGTTTGTGCCAGATTCCACATCGATCACACTCACACTTGCTGCACTTTTAACCAGAGAGCCAAGAAGCAATAATTTTCAATTAAGAAGCTAGAAGACTTGGAGTTTGATTTATGGTGCATGACTAATTATCAAATAGCTGGCCTAATGAAAATTAAGCTGCTGGTTACTACAAAGATTTAACTTCATTTTCTTGAAGAGATACTGATATGATCCAGAATGTAATTTATTTATTGAAGTAGTATGATGCATTTTAAAAGTCATAGACATGTAAATGAGATAATTATCATTTTTAAGTGACAGGGCTAATTATTGATATTATGATGAATTTTATATTCAGAGTACATATACACCTGAAACAAAAGATTATCTTTCCTTGCAATAATGATTTTCACTTCCTTCTTATGCTATTGGAAGATCAAAAAATATTGCACATAGTATAAGTATTGGAGAATCTTTTTCAAAAAGAAGTAAAATTAGCTTTAAATTTTTCTGAAAATTCCTTGATGTAAATTATTCAGAATGAGTAAATGAATTTAAAAACATGAAAAATATTATCAAGGGAATGTGACAGTCCGTATGTACATTTTATATTAATTACACTTTTTTCTTTGTTTGTTAAATACAGATTTATGGAAGGCAAATGCCTAAAATCATAAAAAAACAAGGATGAAGTTTACCTTTGTTCCATAAATAAAACAATTTAATGCTATGTCATGTGTGATGTTCTTTACCCTATTAACTGGGAGTCTTAAAACATTTTAAAAACTTAAAAATATTCAGTTTTCTACCCCAACTTTGCTCTACTCCACCTCTCACATTCTCCTTTGCAAGCGACCTGAACTACCCCATGTTCCCCAAACATCACATTCATTTCCCACCAATCTTTCCTCACTTATATAGATCTAACTACTTGTAAACTTCTCAAAAATTACATCTCCAAATTCTGCCATCTTTCAACTCCAATCTCAGATGACACATCCTCCATAGGAAAGCAAAAGTTTTCTCTTCATCTTTCCCCTACTCTGAAATGATGTTTCCTTTCTTTTAGGTCCTATAGTATTATATAATCATCTGTAACATCAGGGGTTATCAATCCTGGCTGCTATGATGGGGACTTGAAACACTATTGTTTTTTATTTCAGTGTTCATTAATGGATATTTTAATTAATTATAATTTAACTGTATACTTATGTGCACTTTCTAAATGTACATTATACTTCAATAAAATGTATTTTAAATTTTTCAGTGCTGTGGCTCCTCCCAAACCAATTAAATCAGAATCTCTGGGAGACAGAACTTTGGACATTGTTTTTTTTTTTTTTTTTTGCAAATGTTCCCCCATATGATTCCAACATTCAACCAGCTGTTCAGAACCACTGACCTATCTGATGTCTTAAGGTTATCTTCTTGTCTAGAGAGAGAGTTGCCATTAATAACTATCCAACCAAGTGTGAATGGATTACCAAAACTGCACAACTCTGAACTATACACATTCTTCCACAGAGTTTTATGTCTGACCCTTTTCTAGGTGATAAACTTGCAATCACTGCATGTTTCAGAGTTGACCAGGTGCTCTTAGGGATGCTCACTGCTAAAATATGATAATTCCTATGAAGTTGATATTATTACAGTATTTGTAATTTTATGGTTCTACTATAGCCTTAAAAGAGGATAATTTTTAAGTTAATTCTTTTAAGAAGGAAATTATAAATATTATAATAATATCAACCCCATAGAAATGATCACATTTTAGCAATTTCTTGAGAAATACCCAATGTAGATGACAGATTTATGGCTGCAGCAAACCATCATGGCACGTGTATGCCTATGTAACAAACCTGCATGTTCTGCACATGTATCCCAGAACTTAAAGTATAATAATTTTAAAAAATTCTCCTCTTATTGTGTGCTTCTTGGTATTAGGAGCCAGCTCACTTTTTTCAAATACATGTTCATCATAGCACTATTTTGATGTTGCTTGGCCAACTCTGAGGCTACCATTAAAAAGAATAATGAGGTGGCCGGGCACGGTGGCTCAGGCCTATAATCCTAGCACTTTGGGAGGCCGAGGTGGGAGGATTGCCTGAGCTCAGGAGTTCAAGACCAGCCTGGGCAACATGGTGAAACCCCATGTCTACTGAAATACAAAAATTTAGCCAGCCGTGGCAGCATGCTCCTATAGTCTCAGCTCCTTGGAGGCTGAGGTAGGAGAATTGCTTGAATCCGGGAGGCAGAGGTTGCAGTGAGCTGAGATCGCACCATTGCACTCCAGCCTGGGCGACAGAGTGTCAGACTATAGTAAGAAAGATAATAACTTTGTGTCTCTCTATTTTTAACTATGTCTTTGAGATGTCAAAAAATATTAGAAACAAACTTCTAATTGTTTAAATTATGATATATTAATGATCAGATGGCATTTGTTGAAATAGTCTGTCTTTGTGAAATTTATTTTAGCTGTTCTCTATATTGCTATCAAATTTGTTCATATAGATATTAATAAATAAGCTTCCATTTGAATAAAGCTTCTCAGTGACAGCCCTCATTCTATTTGCATTCTACCCTACATCTAACGAACTGTCTCTCTAAAGTACAAACCTAATTGAGTTTCTACCTTATTTCAGAATCTTTACTACACAAACATCTCCTAAGTCTTGGCTACTCAAATTGAGGTTTGGGGGCCAGTGGCATGTGTAGAAGCCTATTAGAAAGGATGAATTTCAAGGCTCACCCTAGAAACAAATCAATCAAAATAAACATTTAAATAAGTTGTCCAAGAGAATCATACGCACACAACTTTGAGAAACTGTAACCTACAGAATAGTAAAAGGCCAAGCTCTTCATTATCTGCATCCCATCTATATCATTCAGCCTCATTTTTACCTTATATTGAACATGTTATCCTAGTCATGCTAGCTCATATAGAGTTTCCGAAGCAAACAAACATTTTCTTGTATTTGCACATCCTATCAGCTCTATCTTGTCTTCCTTACCACACGTTCAATTGGTAATTCACCTGCTGAGCTTCTCAATTCAGCTTATTCTCCTCCTTTTTGAAGCAAGAGTATCTCTGACTCCTCAGATAAAGTTAGGGGATTTTCTTGTTTACAAGGCACTCTTTGAAAAGTTATCAAATGGTATTATAAATAATATTTGCATTCCTATTTTTCTTTAGGCTGTGGGTTCCTTGAGAGCAGGAATTACATCTTGTTAAATCCCACATTCCTGGCCAGGCGTGGTGGCTCACACATGTAATCCCAGCACTTTGGGAGGCCGAGGCAGGCGAATCATGAGGTCAAGATGGCCAACATGGTAAACATGGTGAAACCCCATCTGTACTAAAAATACAAAAATTAGCTGGGTGTGGTGGTGCGTGCTTGTAATCCCAGCTACTTGGGTGGTTGAGGCAGGAAAATCACTTGAACCCAGCAGCTGGAGGTTGCAGTGAGCCAAGATCGAGCCACTGCACTCCAGTCTGGTGACAGAGTGAGACTCCATCTCAAAAATAATAATAATAATAATGATAATAATCCCACATTCTTATCTAACAATATTTTGAACATCAAGAAATGGGTCCTCAAGTACTTTATGAGTGCTGGACAAAAGACCTAGATGAGACCATTTCTGAAGACGAAGTGTTGCAGAAAGTTCCTTTTACATGTTTAAAAGCACTCTGATTGTGGTTATTTATTGATTCCTCTGTTTGTAGTGGACCAAGACTTACATAGAAATTATAGAATAAGAAGTGAATTGGAACATAAGTCCAATTATTCTCTTTCAAAAAAAAGATGATCCATGGTTAACCTCTTTATATGTTTTATACACAATAATCAGTAAATGGTTTCTAAATAATATGATTTATTTTCCAGTGCAACCCTCACTGACTTGTATTAGTTACATAAAGCATTTAGTACAGTGTTGGTTTAAAGTGATCAATAATAGATATATTCTTTTTTTAGCCTTTCTTCTCTTAAATCTCTCATGCCGCAATTAAACTCCCATTGTCTTTGTTCAATGCTTTAGTAAAATGGGAAAAATCTAAAATTAATTTCAAAATTTCATTTTAGCTAAAAAGTAACAGAATACCCAACAAATAAAAAACTTACTCACTTATTTTATTTCCTTTGCCAAACCACTTCAGATTGCTTCAAGGCAGAGGTTTTCGTTGTTGTTGTTTTGTCTTGTTTTGTTTTGAAGAACATAGAAAACTCTTATGTACAATATTAAGTACTATAGAAGATGCACACATACTGCACACATACTAAAGTTCTTACTCTGTAAGTCAGTTTACTTGATGTAGCAGCAGCTACGTCTACCATTCACTAGGTATCTCTTCTTTTTGTCAGTCACCAGAATAAGTGGATTACTTGCATTAGACCACTACAATCAAATCAGCCTCACAAGGGAGGGGGCAACACATCCATTTTGTGGACTGAGAAAAGAAGACTTCAAATGATATTTACTCATACTCTATTACCGATCAATTTTGCTCTTACAAATATATCTGTCCCAGAGAATCTTTCTTCCAGGTCCATAAGCTTCATAATACATAGCTCTATCATATGACCTACCATGGTTCCTGCATGGTCCTATAATCTTTGGGAGTATGCCAAGAATTAAAGGCCCTGGACACTCTGAACCTCAATTATTTAGGATTGAGCTTATAGTAAGAAACTCTGAAGGATGAGGTAATATCTTGGTATGAGACAAAGAGCAGGCTTGCTTATTATTTGGTATAGTTGAAATTCCTCAACTGTGATGTGAACCCACTATATATTTAGCATCCATCTAGTCTCCTCTGTCTTGCCCTCATGAAACTTAGGGCATGAGACCCAAGAGCCTCATATCTTTTGCCAGAATCCATGAACAACAACAGGGCAACTTATTGGCTTCTAAGTAAGATAAAATTAAGTCTCAGACCTGACACTTAACTGCAAAGGAAACTGGAAAATGTAGTTTTGATTCTGGGCAAATATATGCCCAGCTGAAAATTCTATTAGTTTGAAAACAGCTACTTGCCATAATTATCAATGTCAGCATAATTTAAGTTATATATGTGTGGTTGCTGATTCTACACTCCAAGCAATGCAACTAGGGCATTAGATATTTCTAAATTCCACAAAAGTAAAGGAAGAAAATGAAAAGCCACTAGTAGATTGCGTGAAAGATGTGTACATTGCACAGACTATCACTGAGGTATTAATCATTTATTTGTATGAACTGGATACTGATTTGAAAAGAAACAGCTTAGTGTTCAGTGACATGTCATTCAGTTGGGAAAAATGAATTTATGAGTTTTACCAAATAAGAAACTGTTGACATGGGAAAATGGGTGTTACTGGCTTGAAGCAAAATCTTAGAGATAATAGTGGAGCACACTTTTAAGAAAGGCCATATCACAAATGATCTTCATGGCACAAAGAACAATACTGTGCAAATTAACATGGACATCAACAATTCTGAACCAAATAGTGATTCACTAATCTGAATTCAGAGAAGCTTTACTAATATCTTAATTAATTTATTGGTCTTTTATTTTTCTGTTTATGAGTGCCTGAAGTGATATGTGGTATCTTTAAAACTATCTTCCTTCTTGTGATTCCATCCTGTGTGGCTGTTTTCTGGAGCAGTAGTCTTTTATCTTTGTCTGCCTTCTCTCCCACCTATGTGTGTGCCACCACCCACGGAAGAGTCGATGGACATAGACATGAGCGCCTTGAGACTCTAAACTATCTTTTCAATTCTGAACTAAAGGCCAACAAAGAAGATCACTTTGATGTGGATAATGACGAAAATGAGCGCCAGTTATCCTTAAGAATGGTGAGTTTAGGGGCTCGTGCAAAGGATGAATTACACATTGTTGAGGCAGAGGCAATTAATTATGAAGGCAGTCCAATTAAAGTAGCACCAGTGACTTCGAAAATGTCTGTATAGCCAATGGTTTCTGTTGAGGCTTTGAAATAACACCACCTGTGGCCTTAGAGTTGAAGCGTGGTTCAGAGCCAGTGCATACTAGTAGACAACACTTCGTAGCTGGGAAAAAAGATGCAGAGTCAGAAAATGAAAAAGAGGAGGATGTAAAACTCTTAGGCATGTCTGGCGGGCAATCTGCCCCTGGAGGTGGGAGCAAACTTCCACAGGATAAAGTAAAACTTACTACTGATGAAAATGATGATGACTTTGATGATGAGGAAACAGAAGAAAAAGCTCCATTGAAGAAATCTACATGAGATGTGCCAGCCAAATGTGCACAAAAATCAAAGCAGAATAGAAAAGATTCAGAACAGTCAACACCAAGATCAAAAGGTTAAGAATCTTCAAAAAACAGGAAAAAAACTCCTAATATGCCCAAAGGATGTACATTTACAAAAAATACGAAGACAAAAATGCATGCAAGTGTAGAGAAAGATGGTTCTCTTCCCAAAGTTGAAGTCAAGTTCATTGATTATGTGAAGAATTGCTTTTGGATGACTGACTAGCAGTAGGCTATTCAAGATCTCTGGCAGTGGAGGAAGTAGCTTTAAGAATATAATTTAAACAATTTGGCAAAAATTTTCATCTTATTTCTTTTCTTTAACAGTTGATATCTGGCTGTCCTTTATATTCCCCTACTGTGTTTGATAAATGTTCTTCAGGTTCCATTGCCAAGAATATGTTGTCCAAAATGTCTGTTTAGTTCGTAAAGATGGATCTCTGCCCTTTGCTTGGTTTTAAATATGTATAGAATGTTATAACAGGACATAGTAGTAGTGGAAATGTAGTAGTAGACATGGAAATTGTGGGGAGACAAAAATATACATATGAAATAAACTCAATATTTTAATTTTAAAAAACCATGAGTAGATCTAAGATCTCTTTATACAAATATAAAGTAAAATACACAAGGAATAATAAATCATTGAGTCATAGTTTATTTGTAATAAACATATAAAATAGTGTTTTTGTCTTACAATGGGATGACGTATTAGGCTTAACAAAATAAGGTAAATTCTCGACTGTGTATATGAATATTGTCTTTGACTTTGGAGTTCCATCCATAAAAAGAAAGCTGACAATCCTCCACTCTTACTTCATTCTTCCAAACCCTTTCCATGGTACTTGCAAGCTCTGACCAGGCAGACTAGGACAAAATCCCATGAAATAGCAGGTTAATAATATAGAAGAAACATGGATTCCTAGATGATTCCATAGGGCAAAGCCACCAACCTATTTCAGGCACCTTTCTGAGTCTAGACTATTATATCTGAGGGAAACAAACTTTTATTGTATCAAGTCTGGTATTTATATTGTATTAAGTCGGTGCATTTGTAATTTGTATTTCTATTGAATTAAGTAAGTATGTATTTGTTGTTATTTACTTATCACAGAAATACTAAGGAAAGGTACTATTATTACTCCCATTTTTAGAGATAAGAAAATGGACACTAATAGTGGTTAGCTAATTGCTCAAAGTCAAACATTAGTGAAGAAAATGAGATTTTTTTTTCACCCGTATATGCTGATTCCAGAAGTACCTTCATGATGGTGCTATTATTGTTTCCAGGGAACACACAGCCATGTGAACCATGTTATACAAGTGCAAAGTATTGATATGGTGCATTTATGTATCAGTAACTCTCTACAGCAATACAAGTATCTTATATCCAAAAAACACACAAGTCAGTATAATTTTTACCCATTGTAAGCATAATATTGAATATTTAATCTTAAAAAAAGCTCAAAATGTCTCCACTAATGTAATATTATCTATTATTGACAAAACCTGGAAAAATAGTATCTACAGTAGAAAAGTGGTTGAAGAAAATAAACACAAGCTCAGATGTTTACAATATAATACTATGTGAAAAAGTCAGGCTGCAAAGAAAAATGAAAAGGAAATGTTTAGTACAACAAACCTCCATGATACACAAGATTACCTATGTAACAAACCTGTTCTTGTACCTCTGAACCTAAAATAAAAGGAAAACTGTAACATTTGTTAAGTATCTACTATGTGCCAGACACTAAATATTTTCTACAAAATATTACTTTGTTTAATCATGACCACAACAATGAATGAAGATGACAAGTATCCATTCTCTCATCTCATTTCCTGGGTGAAGGAGCATAGGGATAATGAGTTAAGGATTAGCTAAGATCACACAGCTAGAAAGAAATGATGCAGGAAATTTCATCATGTTTATCTCTTACCAAAGTATACTCTTTTCTTTTATTCTGCACTGTTCCTCAAAATGCAGTATATAATTTGATTACAACTATAGAAAAACATGATTGTTAATAAGCACATAAAATCTTTTCAAAAATCTAAAAAACAAAAATAATATGCCAAGATAATGTGATTATCATGATTTTTCTCATCATTTGTTTAAAATGGTGATCAACAGCCAAAAATAGACTTGGGGTTCATAATTCCATTCTGTGATATATTAATACCCACTCCTCTATACTTTTTAGGTATGTTACCCTTGCTTAAAGCAGAGATGGAATACTTAAAGGTAGTACACAATAACTTTTTCCATGGCTTTTTTGGGACATCAGAGAAGTATCTCTTCAATCATCCCTAAAGAATCCGTGTATGATAAGAAAGGTATTTGGCAAGCCTATGTCCTGAATGGTATTACATAGGTTTTCTTCTAGGGTTTTTATGGTTTTAGGTCTAATATTTAAGTCTCTAATCCATCTTGAATTAATTTTTGTGTAAGGAGTAAGGAAAGGATCCTGTTTCAGCTTTCTACTTATGGCTAGCCAGTTTTCCCAGCACCATTTATTAAATAGGGAATCCTTTCCCCATTTCTTGTTTTTGTCAGGTTTGTCAAAGATCAGATGGCTGTAGATGTGTGGTAGTATTTCTGAGGGCTCTGTTCTGTTCCATTGGTCTATATCTCTGTTTTGGTACCAATAACATGCTGTTTTGGTTACTGTAGCCTTGAAATATAGTTTGAAGTCAGGTAGCATAATGCTTCAAGCTTTGTTCTTTTGGCTTACGATTGTCTTGGCAATATGGGCTCTTTCTTGGTTCCATATGAACTTTAAAATAGTTTTTTCCAATTCTGCGAAGAAAGTCATTGGTAGCTTAATGGGAATGGCATTGAATCTATAAATTACCTTGGGCAGTATGGCCATTTTCACAATATTGATTCTTCCAATACATGAAACTACAGCGGTTTGTAGTTCTCCTTGAAGAGGTCCTTTACATCCCTTGTAATTTGGATTCCTAGGTATTTTGTTCTCTTTGAAGCTCTTGTGAATGGGAGTTCATTCATGATTTGGCTCTCTGTTTGACCCAGCCATCCCATTACTGGGTATATACCCAAAGGATTATAAATCATGCTGCTATAAAGACACATGTACACATATGTTTATTGCAGCACTGTTCACAATAGCAAAGACTTAGAATCAACCCAAATGTCCATCAGTGACAGACTGGATTAAGAAAATGTGGCACATATACACCATGGAATACTATGCAGCCATAAAAAAGGATGAGTTTGCATCCTTTGTAAGGACATGGATGCAGCTGGAAACTATCATTCTCAGCAAGAACAGAAAACCAAACACCGCATGTTCTCACTCATAGGTGGGAATTTAACAATGAGATCACTTGGACACAGGAAGGGGAACATCACACACCCGGGCCTATTGTGGGGAGGGGGGAGGGGGGAGGAATAGCATTAGGAGATATACCTAATGTAAATGACGAGTTAATGGGTGCAGCACACCAACATGGCACATGGATACATATGTAACAAACCTGCACTTTGTGCACATATGCCCTAGAACTTAAAGTAAAATAATAATAAAATATATATATATATATTTGAATCCACCCCCACTTTGAGATGCCTTGCCTTTTTAGGTCAAACCAATGTATAGTCTCCATGTATTGATTTCTGACTTCGCCTGTAACCTTTGCCTTTCTGCCTTTAAAAACCCTTACCTGTAAGCCATCTGGGAAATTGGGATTTAAGTCTTAGCTGCCTGATCCTCCTTCTTTGGTGCCCTGTAAATAAATGTTTTCCTTTCTCCTGCTGCAAAAAAAAAAAAAAAAAGAAAAAGAAAAAAAGAAAGGTATTTGGCAAGCCAACATAATATAGCTTTCCAGTATAATCAATTGCCTTCCAGATTTACTCTTGATCTTTCCCAAACTTGCCTCCTGTCCAGTGTTGGCTTCCTCAGTGTACAGCAGCAGATGCACAAGCTATCCATTACACATTCCTCTCTCTCATCTATATCTTACCCATCACTAATTCCTCTCAATTTTACTTCCTATGATCTCTTAAAGTCATTTATTTCTCTCTTCACCAAGCTACTTTCACCTCTCGCCAGAACTACAACAAATAATCGACCTGATCTAGCCACCTGCATCCTTGGCCACTTTTGATCTGTGCTACAGTTGGAGTAACTCTTTTCCATGCAAATCTAATTATGCCATCCCAGGCATAACATTTTTACAGTTTTCCATAGATCTCTGAAAGAATCCAAATCTACAAGGCCCTGAGGAATCCCAGCTTCCAGTCGCATATCTCATTTCTTACTGGTCCAGCCACATTAAGATTATTTCACATTTCTCAAATGTGGCATGCTCCCACAGAAAGCTCTTAATGAACTTCAACAGAAAGTGTTCTCTACCCTACTCCATCTTCTTCTACCTTTAACAGAAATAGTCATTCTTCACATATCATTCTAAATATTATTTTCACAGGGAACCAGTGTCAGTCCCACATAATGTCAGGCCTTATTTTCACACTGTTACAGAATAATACATAATTCCTTCTAGCACTTAGATTAATACTAATTTTGAATTTATGCATGTGGTTATTTAATTACTATCTAACTCTCCCAGGAGATTATAGGCTTCATGAAGGTGAAGATCTTGTCTGGTTTTGCTCATGTTTTGTATTCAGCACCTGACACAGATGTTCAAAACGTAATTCTCAACAGATGATTAAATGCTCTGAATGAAGGGTGGCACAGATAATGACCACAACAACCATTGTCCTACCATCATAAAACATAAAATATATTTGTTCTCAGCTTCTTTGAGGCTGAACACATAAAGTCAAGGTATATTTTGCATCAAAATTTTAATAAATCAATGAAATTCACCTTTCCATCTACTTGTTTCTCTCCCTTCTCTCCAATTGTATCTTCTGCCCTTCACGTAATCCGTCCCTTTTTTTATTCCCAAGTCCTTACAAGATTTTTATTTGGTTAACAAATATGATAAGTCTCTGCTACACTCAAGGCATTATGCTAGACCTTCCTTCAGGAGATAAGAGTGACATCATAACTGGGAGTAACTATTGCACACTTATTGTGTTACCAGCATTGTTCTTCATGATATACACATAAAGCTAAGACTAGATGTGAAGTATAGCTCTTGCTGGTGAGGCAAGCAGGAAATTAAAGGCCAAACCCTCAGCAACCACAGTGTGTTGGTCTTGTCACTTCCTCCGTTGCCTACTGGTAACTTCATTTTAGGGTAATCCAATACAGAAAAAGATGAGACAGAAAGGAATGTATTAAAAGTCATTTGTAGCTCAGGCCACACTCCTTGCCCTGCCAAGACGTCTGCTTGGAAGGAGACCACAGAGGAGTCATTCTGAAGGACATTTAAGAAATACGTTTAATGCAACTCACTGAATTTCATTTTTTTTTTTTTTTTTTTTTTTTTTGAGAACTACAGATTCCCATGTAATCTATAAGTGTCCTACCTCAAACCAACACTGTAGTGTAAGACTAAAGCAAGTACTGGAACAAGTCAAATTTTGAAGGCTCCTGTGTTTCATTTTGCTGACTCATGCCTTTGTAGTGCCTTGATCAACCTGAGCTGTGACTGAAGAATTGCAGCAAAACCAGGGTCTCTAGGGAACAGAGCCTCTTTCTAGTACTACAGATTATCTCCAAAGCTTGCTACAACTCTGAGAAGTGGGTAGTATTTTCTCCATTATACATGAGGAAACTAAGTTTCATAGGTCATCCAAGAAACATGAGATAACACTAACTTTGTTCTTTCGATCTTGAAAGCCCATGTTCTTTTCAGTGTACTATGTGATTTTATAGTAGGAAGCAGTAAGGAACACTTATATCTACAGGTCCAGGCCATAGATTTTAGTAGAGGAGGAAGAGTTATTCTGACAGGGTCATTGAGGAGAACAGCAAGGAGCATAAGGAGCATTGTAGGAAGAATATTTATGAGAAAAGATACCAATGTCAGAAACAGCAAAGTGCCCAGTTTGACTGAACTAATTGCTGTGTGCTAGAGAGAGGAGCTGAAAAGTTATACGGGAAATATATAAGACTCTAGAAACTGGAACCCCGGTTAACATTTTGGCCTTTTACTTCCTTTGTTGAAATTTAGGTGGGACTTAGCTAATTAATAATCCGTGGGCTACTTGTACTCTGAATCTTGGATATTTTATCTTATTCCTTACTGCCATTGACTCCCTTTCTGTGTGCAGGTGAATCAACTTTTTCCATTATATTTTGAAAATTAATTACAGCATAATAATAAGTTATGAGCAAATTTCCCAAATGTTAGTCTTCAGTGGCAAGACAGTTAATATAAATATATGAAAGGTACAGAGGCAACTAAAATACAGTAGTAGAGACTAAGCAAACTAGACAATACCTTTTCCATCTAAGGCATTCAAATTCAAACTTTTGGTAAATGTGGTAGTTGTCATGTAATAAGAGTATATTATAAATTATTTTAATTGTTTTAAACATATTAATTCATTTAATCCTCATAACAGCCCTATGAAGAAAATAAGAAGCATTCTCATTTTACATGTTAAATAAAAATGGGGATACAGAGAAGTTAATTAACCCATTCAAGGCCACTCAGTGGTAGAGCCAAAATCTGAACCTAGAGCTTCTGGCTCCAGTCAAATTTTGAAAGCTCCTGTGTCTCATAAGCACCTCAGTGTATGTCTGGATCTCACAGAGTGCTATTCATGCTAAATGTTTTTCTTCTTACAACTGTAAGAAATTTAGATGCAAATGTTGGTAAAATCTGTATTTCAGACATTTATCACAATCTGTTCAGCAAATACTTATTGTGCACCTATATTTTCAAAGTACTGGGTATCACCCATACAGCCTTCCTGACCAAAGCCAGGAACACATACCCATATGCTTGCACCTATCCATGGCTGTCCTTTGACTAATCTACTGGGTGTCATGCAATGCTATTTAACCAAAAACGAAACAGAATCACACATCCCACTGAATCAAATTACCAGTCAACAAAACAGAAATTTCATTTATTAGTTAGTACTGTAAGATAAATAATTGGTTTTTGGCAGGAAATAAGAGAGTAGTCTTATAGAAATGATTTCTGTTACATTATCAATTCATAAAAGTTACCACCACTCTGTCCCTGATTACCCAGTCAAATTAGTCTAGACTCTGGACCTGTGTGTGTGTGTGTGTGTGTGTGTGTGTGTTTTAATTCAAGGCAATCTGTTTTATATTCACCTGGAGTAATTAGTTGAAAGGTAAACTTATTTACAACCCTGCTATATCAAAAAATTTTGCAATGAGATTTAGGGATTTGAAGGTAGAACAAGCTTTTAATATTTTCCCTACTTTCTTCAGTTTGAGAATCACTAGTAAGGGAAAACATGAGAAAGGAGACTGAAATGACTTCCCAGAAAATGTTGAGGTCTATAAAAAAGTAATTTGTACTAAAGGATAAATTCACTATTTCTAAAATTAGACCTTGTAGGTTCAAATATGCTCTGAATGTAGATCATTACATTTAACACAAAAATGGCATTATTCAAAATTACAGTAAATAATTTAGCCCTATAAGATTATGCATTTATATTTAAATTTCTAGAGAAATATATTAGAATTATCTTATTTGGCAACTTACAACAATAAAACCAAAGTGTTGGCCAGCCACGGTGGCTTACGCCTGTAATCCCAACACTTTGAGAGGCTGAAGCAGGTGGATCACTTGAGGTCAGGAGTTCAAGACCAGCCTGGCCAACATGGTGAAACACCATCTCCACTAAAAATAACAAAACAAATTAGCTGGGCATGGTGGTATGTGCCTGTAGTCTCAGTCACTTTGGATGCCGAGGCAGGAGAATCACTTAAACCCAGAAGGCAGAAGTTGCAGTGAGCCAAGTTCATACCACTGCACTCCAGCATGAGCAATACAGCGAGACTCCATCTCAAAAAACAAACAAACAAACAAAAAATACAAAATGTTTTAGGCAACACAGCTTACTTTTCTCTTAAAATAATAGGTCCAGAAACAGGCAGTTGCAGGCAATGACCCAGCTTCTCGACTCTGCAGACATGGGGTAACTTGAGTTCCCTGTTTTTTTTGCTCTTCCATCTTCCATTCTGTTGCCACACCACTTTGTTGCTTCATGGTCACAAATGACAGCTTTTTCTCCAGCAAAGCATTTAAAGCACAAAATAAGAAAACGGAGACAGGCAATGCCATAGGTCCAAACAACCTCCCAGCAGATGTCTAGTTAAGTTGCATTCATCTGAGCAGTATCTCAAGACCACACCACAAGATGCTGAAAAATTGAGAAACGGGATGGCCATGACTGCTTTAGACCAGTAGTTAGCAAATTACATACCATGGGCAAAATGCTGCCTGTTCTCTGTTTTTGTAAATAAAGTTTTATTTGAACACAGCCACATATATCTTTCTACAGATTTTTTTATCTATGAGTTTTTTCTTCTTTTCTTTTTCTTTTTTTGAGACGGAGTCTCGCTCTGTCACTCAGGCTGGAGTGCAGTGGCCAGATCTCAGCTCACTGCAAGCTCCGCCTCCCGGGTTTACGCCATTCTCCTGCCTCAGCCTCCCAAGTAGCTGGGACTACAGGCGCCGGTCACCAGGCCCGGCTAGTTTTTTGTATTTTTTAGTAGAGGCGGGGTTTTACCGTGTTAGCCAGGATGGACTCGATCTCCTGACCTCGTGATCCGCCCGTCTCTGCCTCCCAAAGTGCTGGGATTACAGGCTTGAGCCACCGCGCCCGGCCATCTATGAGTTTTTTCACGCTAGATCAGCAAAATTGAGTAACTGCATGATAAACCTCCTGGTCTACAAAATCTAAAATATTTACTATCTTATCTATTATAGAAAGTTTTGTGACCCATGGTTTAGACCAATAATGATCCATCACATGCAGCTGTGTACATCACTGCACTAGGGGTTTTGGTGGCAGAAATAAATATTGGGCAGGCAATCTCAGTGTCTGCCACACTGTGCGTTTTGGAGAATATTCTTTGTTTATTGCCCCATCTCTAAAAAAAGAGGTGTTCCTCTTAAAGTTTTATCTATCTCAATGTCATTGTTAGGATTCCCTCTGAAAATAAATACAAAATATTCACCACCGTGCCTATCATATAACAAAGGTTCCAAAATGTTAGCTATTAGTAAAACTATTTATATAAAAACCCTACTGCTTTAGCCTTTCGTTTTCATGAACTAACACCTGAACTGCCTTTGACTTTAAAAATTATGGAAAGTCAGTTTCATTTTAAAAATTATAGTTACAGGTATCATACTTGTCTAATAGTCTTTCTACTGGTAGATTATGGTAATGTGGACTTGAAAGCACTTTCTAGATACATATGGACATATAGCAACTTATTAAATGTTCTAGCACCAACAAACTGACATAAATATATTTATTGAATATTATCTACCATCAAATGCAAAAAGATAAAAACCTTTTAATTTGTTATATATAAAATACAATGATTTGTGTTTTACTGGAAGTTTTCTTTAAAGAAAATCGGTATCTGTATGAGGCTTCTTCCTGGCATGCCACTGTTTACAGTAAGGTTCCTATCAGGCCCTGTATAAATATTTTCGTAAGTCACACTTAGCCTTTAGAGTTGTCTGAAAAGCCTTCTTTGCAAAAAGTTATTTAGGTTCATGAGACCAAAAAGGCTGTTATATAATTTCTCCTATGTGCATATATTCTTCCTGCATAGTCAATGAGAAAAATTAGCTTAAATGTTGTTTTCCTTATAAAATAAATGAAAAAACGTATTACTAATAGAACTCTGATTTTTTTATATTAAAGCATAATAACAGAAGGTTGAACTCTTCTACTGTATAATCTTTTTCAATGTACAACACTAATTTTCTGTTTTAAAAAGACATGGAGATCTACTTTCACAACATAATTTGAAACACAGAAGAAAATGTTGCATGTTGAGTGATAAAATTGAATTTTATTTTTGACTCTTGAAAGAGACCTATCCATTTCATTTAGGTCTTCCATATTTTTAAGTTAAAAAAATAGAAATCTACAGAAATATTTTGGTAAAAATCTCTGGAACTCTGCAGGAGTCCAGGGAGTCGAGTGAAATTACTTCCCTGCATTAAATGAATAACTCATTGACTGGCCCTATCCTCATTTAGCTCGAATGAAATAATAATGAGGAAGCTTGTATAAAAGTGATTTTTTAAAAACCCACCACAATCTCTCATGCATGTTTTAGAATTATTCACCAAAATCTGGAGATATTGAATATAAAAGATGAAAAACAGTTGCTTAGTGCCTTTAGCCTTGCAGCTCAGTATTTAGAGATCGCTGTCTTTCTACTGAGAGCAAATAGTCTATTATTACAAAACAAGTAGCCATGAGAAGGTAACTTTATCAGTAAAAAATTGGCCTAAGCCGAAATTTTGGCCAAAAACAAACAAACAAACAAACAAACAAACAAAAAACACAATAAGCACTGCCAGATAGAATCAGAAACACTATTATTTGGAACATAATTCATTACACATAATTACTTTTTTGGAGTATTAATCCCATCCCCAATCAAGGGAAAGCCTTAAGAATTCAAACATGTAGCACAAAACTTTAAAATGAACCAAGATATTCTTTGCATTGAGACATTCCGTACCCTCTTTTTCTAAGATCACCCAAGAGCTAGCTTTCACCACAATGCTACTCTAAGCAGTTTGCATCTCTTTGGTGCTGACCATCACCACTAGGCCGACAGCACCAAGTGCTTCATTGTGAACCTTGTATATATTTAATAAGCACCTATATATGTAAGCACTGTAACACCTGTATATAAGCACTTTGGTAAATACATATTAAGCTATCATCATCATTCTTGAATCTTTTCTCCATAAGCTTAATGCACCCTTCCCAGGGCTTCCAGTATCTTTCTGCTTTCTCAGGACCTCCTCAGTGATAGGCAATCTACATCTTCTCTTTCTGAGAAATTCCCCAAGCAGCACTTTATTCCATCTTGTTTATGTTTGATTCCAATCAACACCCTGCAAAGGTATTTCCTGAACTACATCCAATTATATATTTTTAATTCATTGACAAATCATTAATTTGTTCCTCTCACAACAAAGTGATCAGCCTTCATATGTTATTCCTCCCAGTGGCATTTTAAGTACAGTCAAATTCGTAACCCAAATAAGAAGTCTCTAATGGTGAAATGTCAGAATCTGATAAAGGTAAATGAGCAAGATACACTGTTCTGGGAGCAAGAGAGCCTTCTTAACATCTCATAAGTTCTCAGCTAGAGCTGTATAATTTAGCTATACTTAAAACTGGACATTTTTTGAAAAGCTTCATTGATCTTTTATTTACATACCATTAAATTTATCCATTTTAAGTGTGCAATCCAATGATATTTAGTCAATGTACAGAGTTCTACAACCATCACCAAAATCTAATATTAACAGTGACATTATTCATAATAGGGAAAAATGGGAACAAGTCAAATGTGAATGGATAAACAAGAAAACAAAAAAAACCTGGTCTTTTAAGTGAAATTACTGCAGATTTCATTGATGGCTTAAATCTAATATATATGATATATTTATTTACCTATATATTTGGAGGAAAAAAATAAACAATTTGAAATTCTCCTAATTCAGAGTGAAAAGTTTGTACTTTAAGAAAAAGCCAAAGTTCATTATTTTGAATGTCACATTTTTATTTTGAATAAAAAATAGTAGAAGATAATTTTACCATGGACATTTCTACTAGTTCCCTTTGCACAATGAATATATTGTTATATTATGTAAATATCATGGTTTGTTCTTTCAGTGAGCATTAGTCCAGTTACCCAGAGTAAGGCAAGAAAATTGTCTTCCAAAGTCATGTCATAATGGTTCTAAAAATACAGAACCATTTGATGAAGCCATCCAACTATTTCTAGGCAGAATTCTATTTATGCTTTGTAAACTAAAATGATTCATAATTGGCAAATAATGAGATGATGGAAATAAATTTAGCATTGGGAAATAGTCATATGTGTCTCATAGAACCAAATTCTAATAAATTACTATAATTTCAGTGTTAATAGTCTCACTCCAGGAAAATCTTGTCCACAAAAATCTGACCAAATGTTGGCTAAGCAGAAAGCTTTTGTTGAATGCAATGTGGACCTTTCCTTTGAAAATAAACAAATATGGCCGGGCGCGGTGGCTCAAGCCTGTAATCCCAGCACTTTGGGAGGCTGAGACGGGCGGATCACGAGGTCAGGAGATCGAGACCATCCTGGCTAACATAGCGAAACCCCGTCTCTACTAAAAAATACAAAAAACTAGCCGGGCGAGGTGGCGGGCGCCTGTAGTCCCAGCTACTCGGGAGGCTGAGGCAAGAGAATGGCGTAAACCCGGGAGGCGGAGCTTGCAGTGAGCTGAGATCCGGCCACTGCGCTCCAGCGCCGGCGACCGAGTGAGACTCTGTCTCAAAAAAAAAAAAAAAAAAAAATAGACAAATATTACAAAGACTACAATTATTATGTATGTACTCCATTTTTCCCATATCCAAAAATGTGTGTTGGATAGCTCATATTAAACAGAAAAATAAAACACTGGAAAACCCTTTCACCTAACATGGAACAGCTTACACCTCTGCTATCTCTGGACGGAAAACCAGATTAATAAAAAACTGAATTTAATGTTATTTATATTCTTCATATCTGATTTTAAATCTTCTCAAAACTATTTGTACATCAAATGTAATTTTATTGCATCTTTCAAAAGCAAGTCTCCTCTCGTCAGAGAATAACTTTACTCTTATCCATTTTAAATCATAACATCTGGTTTCTCTCTCTAGAAATTTGTTTAATTAAATATTTTATTATGGATAGGCATTCAGATTTTCAAAAATGGTCCTGCCCCTAGATAATGACAAGTGGTTGTTTCCAGTAGGACTTATGTTACTACAGCTGTGGTTTAAGAATAACTTTTTCTGTATTTTGATAATATGCTCTAGCTTCATATGGGTATACCAAAAGCAAAAATATTAACACTGTGGACATATGAGGAAATAAAAACATAAGGCTCCTCTCAGAATTTAATGTCTGATGGCTAATCAATTCCTTTTGTCACTTCTATCAGGAATTCCCAAAAAATTTTTAACAATTCGCCGATCAAATTTGAAAACTAATCTGGCCAGTCTCAGGCCCCAGTCCCTTCCAGGCCCACAATTTCATAAAAATCACAGAGTAAAAGACCAGTGAGGTTCCTCGAAATCCCACCATTTCTGCATCATCCATTTCTCGAGAAGTTTGTAGATGCACCAAGATGGTACCCTACAGGCATAATTCCCCAACATTTTCCCAGTAACTGACTACACAGACTTATCTGACAGTCAACACTCCTGCTCTTGCCCCCATCTCTGACAGGCATCCTGTATATACATTTTTACTATTAAAAATTATCCCTGTTTAATTTATCAAAGAACATGACGAATAACATCAAATGTTGACCTAGACTAATTCACACCCAACAAGCAAATTGCAATCAGACTGTGTATGCTTTTGAAAGAGTAGTAGTCCTTATTTGGAATGTTTTTAAATCACATTATTATATTTTTTGAACATCACAAGATTTCTTTAATCAATTATTTCCTTAGGGTCTGTCAAAATAGTATTTACCTCACTTTGGAGGCAAGTAGAAGAGAACACTTTACCTTTAAGACCTTTGAATAGTATCCTACAAAATGCTGCAATATCCTCAAAACCCTTTCAAAGTACAGTTGTCTTGAACTAGCCCAATAATTGATATAGTAACACACTTTAAGAGGAGAAACAATGTGTTACAATAAATGTTTCTTGAATGCTACTTCTGTCTTTACATTCCTCCCTTATTCTGCTAATACTGATGCTACCATTTTTTTTTATTATTATTATACTTTAAGTTCTAGGGTACATGTGCACAATGTGCAGGTTTGTTAATATGTATCCATGTGCCATGTTGGTGTGCTGCACCCATTAACTCATCATTAACATTAGGTATGTCTCCTAATGCTATCCTTCCCCCTAACCCCTCCCCACAAAAGGAACTGGTGTGTGATGCTCACCTTCCTCTGTCCAAGTGATCTCATTGTTCAAATCCCACCTATGAGTAAGAACATGCGGTATTTGGTTTTCTGTTCTTATGAGCATTTGCTGAGAATTACAAAGCCTCGCTGCATCCATGTCCCTAAAGGACACGAACTCATCCTTATGGCTGCATAGTATTCCATGATGTCTATGTGCCACATTTCAATCCAGTCTGTCACTAATGGATATTTGGGCTGATTCCAAGTCTTTGCTATTGTGGGAATAGTGCCACAATAAACATATATGTGTGCATGTGGTTCTTATGGAGGATGACTTATAATCCTTTGGATATATCCCTAGTAATGGGATGGTTGGGCTCAAATGGTATTTCTAGCTCTAGATCCTGAGGAATCAGCCATGATTTGTTTTCCACAATGATTGAACTAGTTTACAGTCCCACCAATAGTGTAAAAGTGTTCTATTTCACCACATCCTCTTCAGCACCTGTTGTTTCCTCACTTTTAATGATTACCATTCTAACTGGTGAGATGGCATCTCATTGTGGTTTTGATTTGCATTCCTCTGATGGTGAGTGATGATGAGCATTTTTTTCATGTGTGTCTGTTGGCTGTATGAATGTCTCTTTGAGAAGTATCTTTGTCTATATCCTTTGCCCACTTGATGGGGTTGCTTTGTTTTATTCTTGTAAATTTGATTGAGTTCTTTGTAGGTTCTGGAGGTGGTCCTTGTCAGATGAGTAGATTGCAGAAATTTTCTCCCATTCTGTAGGTTGCCTGTTCACCTGGTGGTAGTTTCTTTTTGCTGTGCAGAAGCTCTTTAGCTTAATTAGATCTCATTTTGTTAATTTTGGTTTTTGTTGCTATTGCTTTTGGTGTTTAGACATGAAGTCCTTTGCCCATACCATGTCCTGAATGGTATTACCTAGGTTTTCTAGGTTTTTATGGTTTTAGGTCTACCATTTAAGTTTCATTCCATCTTGAATTAATTTTCGTATAAGGAGTAAGAAAAGGATCCTGTTTCAGCTTTCTACTTATGGCTAGCCAATTTTCCCAGCACCATTTATTAAATGGGGAATCCTTTCCCCATTTCTTGTTTTTGTCAGGTTTGTCAAAGATCAGATGGCTGTAGATGTGTGGTAGTATTTCTGAGGACTCTGTTCTGTTCCATTGGTCTATATCTCTGTTTTGGTACCAGTACCATGCTGTTTTGGTTACTGTAGCCTTGTAGTATAGTTTGAAGTCAGGTAACGTGATGCCTCCAGCATTGTTCTTTGGGTTAGGATTGTCTTGGCTATAAAGGCTCTTTTGGGTTCCCTATGAACTTTAAAGCAGTTTTTTCCAATTCTGTGAAGAAACTCATTGGTAGCTTAATGGGAATGGCATTGAATCTATAAATTACCTTGGGCAGTATGGCCATTTTCACAATATTGATTCTTCCTATCCATGAGCATGGTATGCTCTTCCATTTGTTTGTGTCCTCTTTTATTTCACTGAGCAATGATTTGTAGTTCTCCTTGAAGAGGTCCTTTACATCCCTTATGAGTTGGATTCCTAGGTATTTTATTCTCTTTGAAGCTATTGTGAATGGGAGTTCATTCATGATTCGACTCTCTGTTTCTCTGTTACTGGTGTATAAGAATGCTTGTGATTTTTGCACATTGATTTTGCATGCTGAGACTTTGCTCAAGTTGCTTGCTGGCTTAAGGAGATTTTGGGCTGAGACGATGGGGTTTTCTAAATATACAATCATGTCATCTGCAAACAGGGCTAATTTGACTTCTTCTTTTCCGAACTGAATACCCTTGATTTCTTTTTCTTGCCTGATTGCCCTAGCCAGAACTTCCAACACTATGTTGAATAGGACTGGTGAGAGACAGCATCCCTGTCTTGTGTCAGTTTTCAAAGGGAATGCTTCCAGTTTTTGCCCATTCAGTATGATATTGGCTGTGGGTTTTCATAAAGAGCTCTTATTATTTTGAGATATATTCCATCAATACCGAATTTATTGAGAGTTTTTAGCATGAAGGGCTGTTGAATTTTGTCAAATGCCTTTTCTGCATCTATTGAGATAATCATGCGGTTTTTGTCTTTGGTTCTGGTTATATCCTGGATTACATTTATTGATTTGCATACATTGAACCAGCCTTGCTGATGCTACTATTTTACTTTTGGTGGCACCTGTTAGATAACATAAGGGGCAGTCTCTATGTTATATCATCCCCCTGTGCTAATGCTTTCATTCAGCTTCAAAGTACATTATGTTCCTTCTTTGGAGAATAGTGACTCAAAAATTTTTCCTACATTGTCGCTTTGGAAAATATTTTGGCAGCCAGGCATGGTGGCTGATGTCTGTAATTCCAGCACTTTGGGAGGATGAGGCAGAAAGATTGCTTGCGGCCAGGAGTTCGAGGTTACAGTGAGCTATGATCATGCCACTGCATTCCAGTTCACGCAACAGAGCAAGATCATGTTTCTAAAAAATAAAAATATAATTTGGTAAATATCAAAAATTCACATTACAAATTATAGACTAATAGAACTACAGAATTTTGACTGTAACATTCTATAACAAATATATATT